>NC_040879.1:50957-89832 GCF_003676215.2 Rhopalosiphum maidis | reverse complement strand
TTAAATTATCACTTAGGTAATAAAATCTATGCATTTTTAAATTATTTAAAAATCAACTTAATGCTCGTATATATATGGTCCAACTGTGTCCGATCTATATCTGTTAAGATACGCTCGTCACTTACTGTGTAATAGTGGGGTTACTTATTTGTTCATTTTAAACCTTTTATATACACTTGTTTTCATTTAAATACTTTCATTAGATTTGATTATTTTGATTTTTTAACTTTGTAAATATTTAATTTAAAAAAAATATAGCTCATTTATAACGAAGCTTAATTCCTCTTTAGATTTCGAGCGGAGTTATGAATGTATTAATTTTACAATAATACATGTTTTTATTATACTGTGTACTTAAATTTATCTTTATTAATTTAACTTTAACAACCTTGAAAATTTCAACCTTAGATGACTTAAAAAATGTACGTTTGATTAATAATAGTATTTGCAATCAATGTTAAAAACAATTAATAAAAAATAAAAGTGTGTGATACTGGATATTTCCTGTTAATATTTTGTTATATACTGTTGAGATTTTTATATATTTATCGTAATACTCTGACACTTGATATAGCTACGGTTCTTAAAAATAATAAGCAATACATGGGTTAAAGAGTTTAAAAATAAAGAGAATAAATTGGAAAACATACTTTCGATTAATTTTAATATTATATTAATTTGCAAAATATCCAATGTAAAAATAGAAATATACATTAATAATTTCGTAATAATATCACGCATATGTGTAGTTATTTTTGGCGTGTTACAATATTTTAATCATAAGCGGACCGTATTCAAGAAGATCGTTTAAAAAATACCAAATGCGATTGACATTTAAAAAAATAAATTCGTACAATTCGTAAAACCAAACACATTTTCACCGCGCGTTAATATTGCCTTAAAAATACGAGCTCTACTTATGATTAATGCGTACGTGTTCAACGGACCGGGACAAAACAAAGTGTTCGTTTTGGAATGTCCTCTCACGCGATGGTTTATCAATACTCGCTGCAGTACCTATCAAACGGTGATCCGCGGACGGCGTATATGACAGCTGCAACCTTGTCAACGGATGAAAATTTATAAAAAAAAAAAAAACCATAATAGAAAATATGTCTCACTAAATACTATTACTACTCGTCCATTCACGTGATAAAATGGCCCATAGAAATGAAGGTGAAAAGTATTATAGTAGGAAATAAGTAGGTACCTATATATATATACCCACCTATTATACCCATCTACATAGAGTGTGTATCACAATGAACACATTAAAATTACTTTTTATTGTAAAATTGGCATAATATCTCCATGATACGCCGTGTATTTATATTACTATGATTTATGAATATGGGCTGCTGCAGTGTATCGGTACATGTCGTAGTTAAGACCGCTGACTGCTGAAAATTATAACAATATACTTATATTATTACAGTTCTATGAAAACCATTTTCGCATCTATCAAACAGATATAAGTACTGTTTTTGCCAAACGAATCTCAAACTGTTATCATTAGGTAGGTATTCAAAATATATATAGTAGAAGATTCTCGTTATGTCGAATTTCAAGGGGAACAGGGAAAAGTTCGGGATATCGAGTTTTATTAAAATTCTTAAAAAAATTGGTAGACAATTTGAATGCTTAAAATGCATAATTTGAATACTTTAAGTACTAATATTATATGCATATCAATAAACTACAACAATAAATCAATACATTTTTTTTTAAATCTGTCATTAAAATTTGTTTAATATTACTTTTAATTTTATAAGAATGTAAAAATTAATTGTAAGGACATTTAATTTACACTTATTTTCCATTTCACTACATTCTATACGAATAACTATAAATATTAACTATACAGATGCGTGAGATCACAATCACTATACTGAATATACCTATTGCTTAATTTTTTGTTCTTACCGTAATAAAAATATTATTTGTATATTCGAGATAAAGAATAACGATTAATTTTATTTTGGGTTATCGAGAGCAAAACGCTATTAAATGTAAAATAAGTGTATTGATAGTTAAGGTAGTTTCAAGAGATTTCAATATAGTTCGACATAATAAAAATCTACTGTATAAAATATGATATGTTCGTTTAGTGCTTACACAGATATAATATTATAGTGTCCGCGGTCAATAGACAATTTATTTTTTAAATTACAATTGGCTGGTAAAAGAGTTTTCGAATTTATTATTGTGTGACACGATTAGTCTCCACTACTATAATATATACAATATTGTCGGAATCATGATATAAACACATCTTTGGGCTCATTTTCCATGTCAACGTGATTCATGTTTTAAGATACAAGAAAACGTGGGCGAACCTACGAGCTATGAACATGCAAAATTAGTTGTTAAATTATTTTTAAGTAGGTGTATATTTATACTATTTTGTCGTGCGAATATTTAGGTTACCGACACATCATTATTATAATTTAATATACAAAATGTCGAACGTATTCGTATTATATTTTCAAGTTCCTTATAATTTTGCCATTCATTTTTTGTAAGCACGCTTATTGTTACTATAGTAAGTTATAATAATTTTAGTCACATGATCTTTTCTTAATAGTATAATTTAATTTGTAATATATAATATTATTATTTTATTAATCACCATGGAAAACACTTTGATAGATACACATCTCACAAGTATACAAAAAATTGATAGACATTATATTTTAAAAAATGTGTTAAACATTGTATATTTCAAAATAATAGTATTAGGTAACAAAAACGTAATTGGTCAATAAACAAACTAAAATAAATTGCAAAAGCCGTTTATAAAACAATATAAAATGACATTATAAATCATTAAACAATCAGTTTGTCTCTACTGCCGTCCACTATATTATGTCACTTGATTTAAAAAAAAAAAAACATTTCCCGTGCACGAAGTTGTGTTTTTATACCTCTCTATCGAGAGAAACACGAAAATACAATACTATTGTAATTGTATTGATTTGCAGGGCATGAAAGATATTTACTTTCTTACAAATAGTCGACCGCCGCGACGACCACAAGGACCGCAAAATATTTGCAAACTATATTATTATCATGTGCAATGTCAATGCTCTCATCGTATACAGTCAACATTGTATTATTACAGTTTATTTGTTTATTAATGTCAAGATCGTTTATGGTTTTTACGTAACGTCTGAAAGCGGGTCGTCATCCTATATTTACTACGTCGTCATGATCAGTTCCAGTCCTTTGCCCTTATACATAATACATACGACGAAAATCTGAGATTTCAGTAGAAATATTTCAGCGAATCGACTTGCAGAAAAATGAATAAATTTAAAATTACATTATTATGTTATTCAATTTCCCCTCTTTTTTATTCAACTCTTTTCCCCTTACGAATTGCTAACGTACGCCGAAGAGGCAAAGTGCATTAGCATTCATTTGCTTTCAACATTTTACCTACAATATTATATTAATAATAAAATAACAAAGATATTATCTTAAAAAAAAAACATAGTATTTTTTCAGTAAACTTCAAACATACAAAAAATGGTAGATAGAACTAAAAAAAATATACACTGTGATTTACCATGTTTGGTGCCCTTTTTTTCATTCATAATAAAGTTAGTCAAAATATGATTTTTAGAATTTTTAAATTTACTTAAGGTGAGGGTACTAATGAATAACAAATGCCGATTCGCACATGAACTGAGGTATACCCTAAAATTGAGATATGCCTATATAGCACCGTATTTTATATTTATTTAATTTTTCACGGACGAAGTCGGGTTATAGGCAGAGTAGGTAAACATATAAATAATAATACCTACCTAATTATCATAATCGTTGCATCTATATAACATTACAAACGTACTGTTTATGTAGAGGCGGAAATAAAATAAAAAGCACGTATACATGTAATTATTAAGACGATTATCACCTATAATATATTCACGTATTTTCCCAACAGTAATTAAGAAAAAATCTAAGTCACAATTTTCAAGATATGTTATAATGTATGGCTATCTAGATTATTAAATACATAATGTAGTATTTAGACAGGTAGTACTTATAAGAAACAACACAGTGCGTATACATAATTAACGTTTAAAGCCAACAATAAGAAGTAACATTTAATGGAAATGATCAGTATTAATAATAATTTTTAAGGGGCCAGTACTCCTAATTATAACTCGTGGAAACTACCAAAATATAATTATTAATAAAAAATGTTAGATAATTATAAAGCAATACAAATTGAGTCTTACAAATCGTATAGTATGTAATATTGTAACTTTTTATTAAATTATTTATATAACGTCTGTTGAGAAATAATTATTTTTTACAAAAAACGATAAAGTGATTTAACACTTCCATAATAATATACGTGTAGTTAACAAATAATAATTATATTATATTGTATAAAGTATGAATAACGAATAAAATATGAATGAAATACATATTGCTTCCGAATCACCTATTTTATGTTCACATAAATAATAATACAGTCGAATCGAAATAACTCGCACCTCCGATAACTTGAAAAAGATGACAAGTTGAATTTTTTTTTATTCCCCTAGAATTATAAATTAATATAAATTCAAGTTAGATATCTCGAAGCGAATTTTTATCTACCTTCAACTTAGAGTTATCGCGATTCGATTGTACCTATTAAAAATTGAATTATTGACTTGAAAAACATTTGTATTTCCCAATTGGTTTAGGTTCGCAAAACCTCCGAACTTTAAAAGAACTTTAATAATAATATTATAAATTATGCACTGTCGCGAAGAATGTGTGTGTGTGTAAGAGAGAGAGAGAGAGAGGGTTGAACTATTTACGAAATTCGAGAATGGGCAATTATTTTATTATAAAAGAAAACAATATTTTAATAATTATACCACTGTTTATTATAATAATAATTGATGAGTAACATAAACTCTGTTTGTAGGGAATATACAACCTTTCCATTCGCACTGACGTGCAGTTTATTTTTCCGCGGCCAATGGTAGTGAACATTTGACTAGAATGTGAGAACCTACAACAAGGACACATGTTTCACAAACAATGAAAATCGTCGATTGGTTCCGACAAAATACGTATACGCACACGTGGGTCATTTCAATATTATAGGGGTGAACGAATAAGTGACGCTCAATTTTGCGATAACATTGCAATTTAGCGAATACTGCCATTATTGTTATAGGTATTACACCAAGCACTTTCGGCATTCCACACAACAACAACGATATGTACCTATATTATATATATATATATAATATTCATAATTGTGGTTTATTAAAATATATTATACAACCCGGTCGCGCCGATTACCTATACTTGGCCAATTATACCGAGTTCGCGTGTCGTAATAGCCAATCAATGTGAGTATTTGTCGAAGGTGACGAGCTCGTCGAGCGTATAGGTTATACCTAAATATACCTAAGAAACGTATTGATAATGTCAAAATCGCATAATTCGCCCTATCTACGCTTGTTGGTGGACACAAATCTTAATCTAAGAACTGACGTATAAACTCCCGGGATTCAAGGATTGTACTATTGTAGATTTGAATCGATTAAACGTAGTGATTATTATTATAGAAATGCGTGTCATTACAACTAATATTTTTAGAAACAATTTTGCTTAATAATTTGCAGTAGAAAAAGGAGGTGTTCATTTGAAAAAAGAAAGTTACAGCTGGATATTCCTTAATAAGTAATTCAAAAAATCTCAAGAATTTGAAAATATGGTATTTAATACTGCCGAGATAATCCTTTGGTATATTTTCGAACGTGGTTCCAATTATTCTTTGAGTAAAATCTATGAAATTTTCAAAATATATCGGTTGAGTACTTTTTGATTATATATATAATCATTCGTTTATAATGTATATAAATAGATTATAAAAGTATCTTTTAGTTCTGTAACAAATAGAAACCCTGTATAGAAATAAAACAATATTTGATTATTGTGTGCCAAAATGAAATTCGTATATAAGTCACCCAATATAGGGGTTGAAAAACAAAGTTATAAGCACTTCCCGAGTTTCAATTAATATGTGTGAATAATTTGGTGCCAATTGGTTCGATAGTTTTCAATTATATCCCCATCAAAACGTACAACAATTAATAATTTTTATATAAATATTATAAATAAATAGATTATATTATATTTTAAATGATGCATTTAATTTGGGTTTAATTTTTATAACTTTTAAGGATATATGTGTATAATATGTGTTATAAATCGCTTTGTTTTTTTTTTTTTTTACAAAATGTACTTTAAGAGAATTTTTTTATACTAAATATTGGGTAGTATGGTGAATTTTATCAGTTTATGTTTACACATTATTGGTAATTTTTTATAATGTAACTACACTTACTTTTACATTTTATTTTACGATACACATTTACTTGTCAACAGTATAGTAATGGTCCATTAAGATTTTTAAATGTTTTGACTGAAGTTGCATAATAGTCTCAAATATTTTACATATTATATAATGCAACATACAACATGTACTATAGCGTGTGAGTATTCGATAAAATTATAGTAATTTTTAAACAGTTTATGTACAATATACTTGTTAGTTTTTTTTCTAATATTGCCAACTATTGAGTTGTTGGATATATGTATAAAAATTAATAATTGACAAACCTACTTAAATAAACAACGCAAACACGCGGAGTAAGAACGGTGAATTTTCATGCAATAAACTGTGCACGGCGATCATAATTCATAATAATATAATAGCAATAAAGTAGTGCATTCTTCGTTTTGTCAATAATGTCAATAAGTATCGTAAATATTAAATTATTACAATAGGCGCAGATATTTGTTTCACGGCGACTAAGTCCATTCTAAAGAATCAGGGGCTAACAATTATTGACTGTAATAGTCCACCACCGATGCAAAGCGAAAAAATTCAGTCAAATAATAAACGGTTTAAACATTATTTTACCTTCTGTTATAACTCATAATAAACGGTATAAACATCATTGTATTTAAAGTAAAACATCGAATGTGTTATATAAAATCAAAATCTATAATAAATTACGTTCAGATATATAATAGTGAAACCCAACCTATATATATTGCAAGTATTACAAATATGAAATAAATTATTATTTAAACGGAAGAATAAAAATTATTAAAAGAAATTTTTTAAGTTTAAATATACATACTTTCCTATGTGTTTGATGTAGTTTTTTTTAACTAATCAGCACAACTAAAAGATTAACGATGATTTTTGTGCTAAAAAAAGTAGTTACGAACCCACTTGGTATAATAATAGTATGTATTTATCATAGTCGTTCTGTGGGCGAACGAGTCTTAGACGTAACGACATGCAGTGCCGTAACTTGGTATATATTGGTGGGTGTGCAAGCTAATATTATAGAGCC
The DNA here is from genome assembly GCF_003676215.2 of Rhopalosiphum maidis. Classification (NCBI taxonomy): domain Eukaryota; kingdom Metazoa; phylum Arthropoda; class Insecta; order Hemiptera; family Aphididae; genus Rhopalosiphum; species Rhopalosiphum maidis. Next base: position 82,447 of record NC_040879.1, on the reverse strand, counting down.
CATTTAGCCAAGGACCTAAATATGTAATAGATCCTTAAAAATATAACTTTCTGTTTGTAGCTTTATACATTATTGTACACAGTACACAGATGGATGAGGAGCAAAATGACTAGCAGCTCCTAAAACAATCTATTGGTTTTACAATTACATTAGGATAAAATTGGGAAACATCAATAATGTTTTGTATAAAACTATAAATATTAAAATATGTTTCCATATTTGTACCATTACTTTTTTGTGCTTATTGTATTTTTGTTACAAATGTCACAACACAAGGTGATTTTTCAAACATGCTTACCTCATTTTTATGCTTAAAATATGTGTGTATTCAAATTCTGATTTTTTTTTAATTTTTAAATGTAATTATAGACAATATTTTCGAGTACTTATATTTTTCACAACATTTAAGAAGTATTTTGTATTCCTGTGGCGATATCAACTTTTTTTTTTTAATGAGAACATATATGTTTCATGTTTTAAAGCAAAATGTGAATCAGGTAATTTTCTGAAAATGTTGACGTATTGTAATAGAAATTTGAACGAAAATTTTCGGAATTTTTTATTATACTTTAAATACTAAAGAATGAGGATAATAGTCTATGTTTTGAAAACTGTCAGGTGCAATATTAATCCATGAGCATTTAGTAATAAGTAGTAATTATTAACGAATAGTTATATTGCATACCGAATTATAATTATCGAGCTCGTATCCATTTACAAATTATTTTTGTATAATAGATTATTATCCTTAGTTCTTAGTATTTAAAGTAGAATAATTCCGGAAGTTCAAAATTTTCAGAAAAATTACTTGATTCACATTTTGCTTTAAAACATAATATTATGTTCTCATTTGAAAAACCAATGTTATGCCACAGGATACTTCTAAAATGTTGTGAACAATTTAAGTACTCGAAACTATCGTCTTTAATTACATTTAAAAATTCCAAAACTCAGAATTTGAATGTGTACATAATTTAAGCATACAAATGGGGCGAGCATGCTTAAAAAGTTACCTTATAATATATAGTATACTTATATGAAACGTGTTGTGGTGGGTGGCGCGGTGCGATAAACTATTTGGCATGCATTAATTTTATACAAAATCCTTCTATTTTTAGATAGTAAAAAATAATTTAATTTCTAAATACACAAAATTGTTATTATTAGCATTATTGAATAATATTGAATAATAATGCTCCTATAGTCTAAACATTTTTCATTCTGATCAGACATATAATAAATTGTAACCATAATAATATTTAGAAAAAAAAGTTAGTTTTAAAAATTTAGGGCCCAGCTGCCCGGGGCCCAGGGGTTTTGTGCACCACTAGCACCCCCGGTAGTTGCGACACTGACGCCGTGCCTTACCAAATCGTCGGCCAAAATGAAAACGATGTTCGGCTTGGAAGTCTGAGGTCGGGCTGGTTGCAAGACGGCGGCCAACGCGACCAGGAACCACAGTGACGACCGTGTAACTTCCATGAGTCCTCAAGCGTGTGGGCGGCGGTGACGGCGACTGTGCGAGTGACTACGACGAAATTTGAGCGAATGTGTTTAGATATCGAACGCGATTATGGCGGCCTAGCTAAGATCGGTTTTCCGAACGGCGACGGCGGTGGAGTGAATAAAATAATAATATTGATATAACGTCAAAAAACAACGGGTTTTCCCTCTTCTTTTTTTCCTATATATGTGCCCTAATTCGCGTATGGACGGAAAAGAAAAATCGCTACTGCGGCTACCGTCGGCAAAGTGTGCCGCCGATAAATATTATTATATTGTTGTGATATTATACCTTTTCACAGACTATTCGACGTGGGTATTATACACCTATGCAATATATATATATATATATATATATATGTGTGTGTGTGTGTGTGTGTGTGTGTGTGTGTGCGTATATTAAATGTTTCGGCACGATTTACACGGTGTAGCGCGATTCGCGGGTATCTCGATTATATTTCAGTAAGTATAATATATTTTATCACAATATTATGCTTGCAAATGGAAATAACATTATTTGTTACCTACATATATGCGCGCGTTGAATTATTTCGAATATACCCGGAAGACTCGCGAAATGTAAACGGACACGACCGGAGCGCTTGTGCCGACTGGACTGCGTCCGGTAACGAATTCGCGATACCTATTTATACTAACGCTTGATATGCGACCATCGCTGGCCAGTGATTTTTCTCTCATTATCCGTCTTCCGCCAATAGTCCTAATGTTGTGTCCTCGTACAGTAAAATACTTAATGTTTGTGGCGATGAGCTCAAAACACGGTTATTATACGTACGAACATACGATTATGATATTCGGATTATCCTTATCCTTATGTACTGATAAATATCCTAACCTGTGTTAAGTTAGAATATTATCAATAGATTATTATGTACCTATATAATATATGGCTAAACAAATAATTCTGTAGTTTTTGCTATTGAAAAGTATCGAAGGTTAAAACTACACAGTTTCATAATAATTAGACTAATTAATAGGTTTTTGATTTGAAAGCAAATTACATTTTATGTTTGGTTAATGATAAAAAAATAATTCTTAAACAAAAATGCGTTTCATTTAATTTCTAATGCGTAAACGTGTTTTCCGTTTTCCGTTTTCGTTGCATTTTGGAAGCCTATGGATTTTTTTTCGCTATTTCTGGGACTCTAGATTTTAATGTCTAATATAAATATAAATATTATATTTATAAATGCTTTTTAAGCATTAAATATAATCTTTTTAACTATAATTATATCTGTAGCTGATATACTATTTAAAAAGATGCCCATAAATTGTTTGGAAAAATCTTTTCAAACAAAAAAATCACTTAAACTACAGTCATGATTCATGTAGTTAAGAAAACTAAATATATACAAGACATAAAATTCATAATATCTTTTAATGTTTTATTTTTTGATAGATTTTTATTATTATTATTTATTTATTTATTTATTTGACAAACTATCAATATGAAACCTACTTAAATAAAATTTATAATCAATAATCATGGCAAATTGTTAATTTATAAGAATTTCTAACATTAAGTATCATCATGAAACTATAACGATTCATGATTTTGTTTATTTTATCTGTATACCGTTTACAATAAACTTATAAATTTTAATATATAGTATATAATAATATAATAATAGATAAGCAGAAAACACTGATGGGACGTATCACTATATATTAAAAAGATCGTGTGCCGTGGTGCGTATTATTTTAATACAATATCTATAATAAATAAAGTAAAAATTGTTTACTTTTCTACCTTTCTTTCTAAGCCTGTGACATGTAATGAATTTTGATCGATAGAGTCGTCAGACACCAGGCAAAGATTGCAGTGATACTTCAAAATGTCGTTTCATTTTATGCAGATACCTGCTAGTAAACTCTCGAATGTTGTAAGTGTTGTTCTTAACCTATATAAGTATATAATAGTCCATAAACGTAAAAATACAAATTCTTACAATGTTGGACGATGACTCTTATTATATTCGTATTTCGTACACATAGGCATCTATACATAATACATATTATACACTGTAAACCTATTCGTTGTCGTTGAGTCCACGTTTGTTCATAATAGAAGAATATATATAGTGTAATATTTTGTCAAGTACAATGTAAAAATAATGCATCATGTATAATGTAAATAATACAAATGTATACAAATAAGTACTTACATGTTTTTAAAATAATATCTCTGCGTTTAAGTTCCTAACTTTCCGAATTCTCGCGATTTGATTTTTAATCATGTATCTCAGATGACAGACATAATAATGTATTATTCGCATTGCTTTTTCAACTTAACTCAATCTAGTAGTCTAATTGAATTACATTTATAACAATTATCGATGAATCATGTATCATCAGTAAACAATAAATACATTAGTTAGCTGTTATCGTAATAATATCTTATATTATTTTATATTTATTATGACCATAAATGCATAAATCATAAATCATAATACATTTAAGATTGTTTATGCATTAAATCTAATGTCTAGGGAAAAAATTTATGTAACAAAAAAAATGCAATATTTTTTAATTTTTCTATTTTACAAGGTGAAAACTATAACGGAGTGACGTGTTCACGCAAGTACACATTCAAAATTTTTCATGTTGAATATTTAAAAGACAAAATTATATTTCCTACTTTTCCCGTCATAATTTATTCCTTACAATAATTAATTTTTTTTCAAAATAAATAAACCTCAATATTAAAACATAAGATCAGTAATATATTTTTTTGCCTACCATAACTCATAAAACATACTAAGAGTATGTTATTAATAATCTTATGTTTTTTCTAAAAGGGATAAACTAAAGGTTTTCAAAAAACAAAATGTAAAATTTACATGAACAATAAATAATGAGCCAAACTCAATATGTATAAACTCATAAGTCATTAGTTATAAAAAAATAATTTGTAATGAATAACATTGAACTACAATATTTATCAAACAAACCATTTTTGATGCAAAGATATTATTACTACAGTTCATTATAAAATAATACAGATTAAATCATAATTAATTGAATTCAAAATGAAAAAAAAATTTTTTTTCGTCTTACAACCATTATCAACGTAAGATTTATCGTGTAAAATACAAACACAGACAATGTGTTCTTTATTTATCATTAGTGTAAACGTGTAGTATATATATGTAATGTGTATTTAATCTTATAATCTTTCCGTTGTTTGTCTTTATGATAATTCACATTAAATCAATTAAAAGTTGCTACAACACAATAACATAACATTTTTACATTTTAAATCAAATAAAACAAAACTCTTTATCGTTAAATTGTTTGTATAAAGAATGCCCTTCAGAATCTTATTTTATTCAGGAAACTATGTTAAACCACCACATTAAAAAAACGATTGAGATTCTATGTTATCTATTATTGTATTACCTATACGTATTATTACTGTTGTTACTGTTTGATTTATTAAATTTCGTTATGATGACCGGTTTTTGAGAATAGCTCAATAATACATCATTTCCTGGTAGTTCTATCACATAACATCACTTAGTATCTATATGTTCTTACTTCTTAACCTAATCACATTATGTGTTTATACCTACGAGTATATGATAATTTTTAGAATATTTGCGATATTATATTATACCTACTTTTAATATTTTATTCATGGTTTACCTACTTGTACAGACGTTTTTAGATAAATAAATGCTAATATAAAATGTTTATTAGTTGACCTGATGACTTATTTTGTGCGGGATATTTTTGCAGAATACATGAATAATATGTTTTATGCCACTAGAAGATCCTTTACCACCCGCGAAAGTTATTGTATTAATTTTAATGTTGAATACTGATTACTGGTTGACCCCAAGAATCTGACCATTCTTGTTGATGGCGTTTATTTTTATAATGATTTGATCACCTTTTTAGGCTAAAAAGTCACTCAAAAACCTTGAAAAGTTTTGAAAAATAATTATTTGTTTTTTGAAAGGGCAATTTTTGTATTTTTCAAAAATGTGATTTATTATTAAAAAATCAAATTTTAAACGAATTTACAAATAAAGGAAAGAAATAGTTTTAAACCGGAAAATGTCTCGTATTTTATATTTCAAATAAGTAGTTTCTTGGTTTTACAAAACTATAATAATGTATATGTAAGTAATATTTAACTTAGTAATTTTTACAAACTATGAAATTTCGATTGATTAATATTAATTATTATTTTCAAATAATCATAGCCCCCGTATTAAACTTATTAATTGCTATACTCGTAATCTATTTTATAACAAACCTATAGTTATTTTTGGTATACAAAATTAAATAAATCAAAAACTATACATTATATAGGTACATTTAAAAAAATAAATTATTTATTTAACAGTTTACAGGAAAAAACAGTGAATAATGTTGGGAAAAAGAGAGATTGGTATCATCATAGAATATTGTTTATTAAAATAACGAAATCTAAGTATTTGAAAATAAGGCCATTAAGTTTACCTATATCCACTTGAAAATTCTTAAACTCAGCATTTAGATGAAAGAACCATTAAATAAAAATACCTCATCTATATGTTCCTTGCATTATGTATTTTTATTCATTTAAAAAAAATAAAAAAAAACCAAAATAGGACCGGAAGGCTGGGAAAAACATAGTCCAAAGATTATGATAGTAATGTAATAATAATTACACACACATATTATTATTTATGATACTCTATTGTCCTCGGAGGTATATAATAACCTAATGACTAATATAGTAATATATTTAATTAATAGACGTTGAATGTAGATACACGGGAAAAACTCATCACTGGCGGTACACGCGTAATATATAATATTATATATTATTGTGATATGTGTTACTATGACACGAGATAATCTATTAGTACAATCGCGGAGTACGAAAAAAGTATATATAATATAAGAATGTCCCTTTTTCCGACAACAAAAAGCCGTCAAGGTCGGAAGTGTACAAGACTTACGGTGCTGGACAAGACGTGTAATTAGTGTTACTCCGGCGTATAACAATGAGTTTCCCGACACGGCCGTTTTCGTCGAGATATATATTATGCACAGGCGTCGTGTACGCATCATCAATTTCTTCTTCTTAAACGCTGCACGATTCATAAACCATAACGATTATTGTATACACAATATATTTTGCGAACCGACAACGTTCCCATTATACATACATATAGGTCCTCGCATAATTCGCAGTTAGGTGTACCTGTCCAGGTGGGTACGCGATTCGTTGTAGGCATGTGGAATGATGTTTTCGCACTTAAGGTCATCACAGTCTTTCTGTTCGCTCGCGTTATTTTCTCAAGGAAGTGGATTGCGCTTGGATTAACACCGTCAATAAGATCATCATCATTATCACCGTTGCCGCCACACGTCACACAAGGGTCAGGTTCGTCAGACGCCATAAAGCGCGTCCTTTGTATTTAAAAATAAGAATTTAATTAAAACGAAAAGTAGGTATACGAGTAATTTTAAAAAACCGACATGCGCCTGCATTTTGGACACGGTATGTATACGAATTGATAACGATATTATATACCTAATTGCTGTAACGTTGACCGGCACAAGGCCACAAGGGGGGGCAGAGAAATGTCTAATCACAGCAAAATAAAAATGAACAGTCATTATTGTGTACCTATAGTTATGACGGGTCATAGTTTTACACGCACCCTTTATATACGGATTTGACTGCTAACGCGGAAAGGTATTCGGTCATGATGACCAAATTAAAATATCAAACAGACAAAATATCTGATACTAAAAGTTCAATCGTGTAGGTACTCCGTGAAATTAATTTCAAAATTATCCACTGATCTGAATTTGATATAGACTTAAGACTGCATCTTATCGGTGATATAAATATTTTTTGATAAAATTTAATTATGAAGAAAACAAATATTTACAAATATCGTGTTTTTTGTGTGCGTGAATAGTTGATTTTTTTGGTTTTGATTGTTATAGATACATTTATTTATTGATAATTTAATATCTGAATAATAAGTGCCATAAGAACAATATTGTAGATATAAGATGAATTTTGTAAATAGGTTTTTAACGTTTGTTTTTAATTTTAATTTTTTAAGAGTTCAAATTAGTTAAATAGGTTATTTTATTATGTTTTATTGATTAATTTTTAATTAACAACGTACACCTGATAATACACATTTTATATATAATAATATGTAATCTTTTATTATTCATTTAGTTAATAAAAAGTTGAACTTGAAGAAAAGAAAATATCAAAATATTTAATAATAAAATATAATAAAATTAATAGTATACCTACACAAAACTTAGATTTTTTTGTCCATTGGGTAATTTTAGTTCAGATATTTTTAACATGAATTTTTTGCTTTAGAATCAGCGGAAGTGCTAATACCACTCTACAAGTTTGATTCGACATTAGATAATGATAATTTTTCAATTGAACAACATATAAAACACTAAGTACAAGTTTATTAATCTGTTGATGATACAATCTTCAAATGTGGAGAATATTACATATAATATGTATGTAATCAAATACTAATTATATTTTTATACGAATTACGCCTATGTATAGGTCGTAATAGGTACAAAGGTACAATATGACGTCAAAGCGATTATTGTATATCTATTTATCATATCATATTTTGTAAAGCGTGTTGATTTGTAGAATAATGTCAAAATATTCCGGAGAGTATTATGGAATTTTCATTTATAAATAAAAAGAATTGAAAATAACATTAATTTTATTTTTATTTTTTGATCCTTGAGTTCTAGTGATTTTTTTGTACATAAAAATAAAAAGTTTAAAGCCAAGTGTTTATAATGTGATTATTACGATATTAGGTATTATCAGTGATCTCCAGTAAAAATAATTACAACTTGCAGTAGATTAGATACGTTATACCTGGTGCTTGTATGCTGCTTATTTGTGCCTATGTAAAAAAATGTCAAGTTGAAAGCTATGATTGAATGTGTCTAATTATCTGTAACTACTAAATAGGTAACATATATAAGACGTTAAAACACTGTTGGTGCATAAACGGGGTAAAACACGACGAAACGAATTATGAATTACGAAATTTTCGATATATTTTAACGAAAAAAAAAATGTATACAAGGTGATTCTTTTATCAAACAACACTTATTTAAAAAAATATTAATGTTTTTGAAAATATTTTTTACATAGTTTCAAATTGTTAAAAAACAACGTTTTTATTAAAAAATTATATTTTTTAAGTTTTTTACTTTTTTGAATGACAACATAGTTTTAATTTCATATTCCATAACAGTATAAATTTCTGAGTATTTTGATACATAAAAATCGAATTTAGGGCGAGTAGTTTATGAGTCATACGTATTTAAAGTTTTTGTTGCGCGGAGTGGAATGGTACGGGGTTACCCCGCAAAATGTTTGTCCACTACTCCGCTAGTCTAAACTTTAAATAAGTATAACTCATTAACTATTCACCCTAAATTCGAATTTTATGTATCAAAATACTCAGAAAATTATTGTGCTTTGGAATATGAAATTAAAACTATGTTGTCATTCAAAAAAGTAAAAAACTTAAAAAATATAAGGATAAAAAATATTTACATATAATTTTTTAATAAAAACGTTGATTTTTTAACAACTAAATTCTATGTAAAAAAATATTTTCAAAAACATGAATACTTTTTAAAATAATGAGTGGTTCATGATAAAAGAGTCACCTTATAGACATGCAATTTATGTCAAATTAAATGATTTGCCATATCAATAAACATAACGTATTCAAAAATTTGAGGTATTATTTTTCGTTATATTTTATTATTTTGAGATCAGATGATTGTGGTTTGTAAACATATAGTTCAGAAACATGTCAACATAAATTATAAAATATAATATATTTCAGGAGACGGCGTTCTGTATATGCAATTTTCATACATGCGGAATCAAATATTGTTGACATTTTTACACTCGTGATATAAATGGATATTATATAAAAAACATTTAGTAATTAATCAATCAACTTTTACTAATAGGCATTTAATCGAAATGAAACAACAATAGAATTTCTAAAGTAATTCAAGTACACTATTGTTTCATTTTCACTCGATTTTTGTTTGGCATTAAAAATTGATTTAGAATATTAATCTTTTAGAACGACGTTCTTAAGAAGCCATAAATAGATGTAGGAGAAATATATATAATTATGATATTGTCTACAACAATTTGATAACTTTGAGCTTAATAAATATACATATATGTATCTATTGATGTTTAAATATAAATAAATTTAACTATTATCTTAATAGTTATTGTTAAAAAATTAAATCTAATAATTGTAGTCCGGGAGCAAATATAAAATCATAATTATACTATAATTTTCAAAATAATCAGGAAAAACTAAAAACAAAAACTGTGGAAAAAGAAAACTATTTTGTTCTTGTGCTATAATATGCAAATGAATAACCATGACGAGTAATAACCGTAGAGCGGTTTCATTTTTTATCAAATATTATTATTAGAATTTTTTAAAGATAATAGAATTATTTAAAAAAAAAATTGAATTTCTTTAGTAATTTATAGCTTTTGGAAAAACTTGAATTTTATTCAATTAACATTTATACAATTATTGTTTCTATATCATAAAATTTGTGATTATTTGATCTAACTGCAATTTAAAGATATAAAATACAATATACGGTGTTTTTGGAAAATATATAAATTTACCTTTCGAATTTATAGAAAAATAAATAACTCATAGTTTTATAAATATAATATTAAAAAATTTCTGGAGCAGTAGCAACTGATTAATTGTTTCCCCTTAAAAAGATCTTTTCAATATTTATCGTTGAATTCTAATTGTAAACATTTGTTATTGCAATAAACTATCTTAATTATTATTCGCATGTTTTAACACTGAATTTTCAAGTTATTCTTCAACCATTCTACATATTTAAGAGACAACATTTTTTTCAGATGGCAGTACAGCAGACAACTCAAGGCATGCTGAGACTTGAATTCACTTTTCTACCGCTTTAGAAAAAATCAATATCATACGTTGAAAACGGACTGGACGATACTGATAATGATAATGGCTTTATGCAATGTATGCGTAATAATTATTGAATTGTAATAATTGATAGAAAATTAATAATAATGTTACTAAAAGTTAGAGTCATGAAACCCTGAACAAAACATTTAGTAAATACTTGTTATTTACCATTCTTAATTTTCATACATATCATTAAACCCAATATTTTATAAACACTATAAAACATACTTTTATACGATAATTTTTATGAGAATTATAAATTCCCATTTTTAACTGTTTATACAACAGTTATTTCTCAAGATAATCATTTAAAACCTTGATCACTAGATTGAAAAAATGTTTCTTATTTACAATTAATATTTACATTTAGGCGTAATAGTTATTGAATTCTATTAAATGATAGAAAATTAATAGTCAATAAAACGAAAAGTTAGTGTCATGAATCCCTGAACGTAAAATTTAATAAATAATTATTATTTACAATTCTTAACATTCATACATTTCATTTAAGCCAATACTTCATAAACACTATAAAACATGATTTTATATGATAATTTTAATGAGAATTATAAATTCCTATTTTTAACTTTTTATAGTACAGTCAAGTCAAAAGTTAATCTCTAAAAACTTTGACCACTAGATAGAGAATATTTATCTTATTTAGCATTAATTACTTTCATACATTTCATTTAAGCCAAAACTTCATAAACACTGTAAAACATGTTTTTATATGATAAATTTGACGTATATCACAAATTCATTTTTTTAATTGCTTATAAAATACTCAATTCTCAAGTTAATCTCTTGTAACCTTGACCAGTAGATAGAGAAAATGGTTCTGATTTAGCATTAGTAACGTTCATACATTACATTGAAGCCAATGTTTCATAAACTCTATATAACATATTTTTATATGATAATTTTAACGTATATTACAAATTCAAATTTTTTATGGCTTATGAAACACTCAATTCTCAATTTAGTATCTTAAAACCTTGACCACTAGAAACAGAAAGTGTTTTTTTTTAGCATTAATTACTTTCATACATTTCATTTAAGCCAATGTATGTATGTGTAATAGTTATTGAATATAATTGATAATAAATTAATAGTTGTGAATCATTTGATATTTGTTATATATATGAATAAAAGATTAGTAAACACTTTTAGATTGTAATTTTTATTCTTCTTTTCACCTATGCTATAAAAATCTTTTATTTAGACTATATATAAATGATAATTTTGACAAAAATTACAAATTCACTTTTTCAACTGTTTATAAAACAATTTATCATTAAGTCAATATTAACACCAACAGTGGGTGGGAGGTTCACCATACTGTGGTCGACGGCTGACCCGCCACAGGAAAAATCAAGTTGGTTGTGTGCCGTTCACCGTTCCACTGCCCTCCGGAATGGGTCGGTATATTTATTAGGCTTTTGACCGAATTTGTTGTACATTTACGAAAGAATATTTATAATATCAACGAATTGTTCATATTTTACTCCTGAAGTTAACACAAGTCAGTGTCTTGATCCTCGACCAATGCATTAAGAAAATGATTTAAATTTATCATTGAAAAATTATCATCAAATTCATATGGAAAAGGGGTATTTTTCAGTTATTGTACAAGTGTATTCTTTTTTAAAAGTACAAAACTTTCTGTAAATTTGTACAATCTCTTATGGCTTATCATAATTATTATTTGTTATCATCTGTTTATGCTTAAATTTCATATCTTTTTACAGTTTTACATTCGTATTTGTGTTTAAGTTTCAACTGTAGTTTTCAATTATTTTGTATTAAAAATGAAGATTGTCTGTTAGTTTTTGTTTTGATTGTTTGAATTTCTAAATTATCCAGTGTTGTCAACACACTAGTTGTTATATAATTATTTTCGTTATTATGGTGTGTAGTAGTGACAATTGGATTAAGTAAATGATTCTTTTTTAGCATTATTATCTTCCATGTATTTCATTGGTACTGATACTTCATAAACACTATAAACATGCTTTTAAATGATAATTTTGACTCCTGTTATAAATTCATATTTTTAACTGCTTATAAAACAATCAATTCTCAATTAATTCTCCACCGATTTTACATATTTAACTGACAACATTTTTTTCAGATTGCAGTGCAGCAGTTCCCTCAAGGCTTGCTGAGACAGGAGTTTGCATTCCTACCACATTGGAAAAGTATCAACATCTTATTTTGAAAATAAACTAGAAGATACTGATAATAATAGTAATGGTGTTTTGCAAGGTACGTGTAATAATAACTGTAAGTAATTGAAAGCAACTTAATATTAGTGAAACAAAAAGTTAGTATCATGAAATCAAGACCAATGGATTAGGTAAATGATTCTTATTTAGGATTATTAACTTCCAAGTATTTAATTTAAGCTGATACCTCATAAACTCTATAAAACATGTTTTTATATGATAATTTTAACGTATATGACAAATTCAAATTTCTTATGGCTTATGAAACACTCAATTCTCAATTTAGTATCTTGAAACTTTTACCACTAGAAAGAGAATATGGATCTGATTTAGCAATAATTAATATCGTACATTACATTTAAGCCAATGTTTCATAAACTCTATAAAACATGTTTTTATATGATAATTTTAACGTATACGACAAATTCAAATATTTTATGGCTTATGAAACACTCAATTCTCAATTGAGTATCTTGAAACTTTGACCACTAGAAAGAGAAAATGGATCTGATTTAGCATTAATTACTTTCATACATTTCATTTAAGCCAATGTTTCATAAACTCTATAATACATGTTTTTATATGATAATTTTAACGTATATGACAAATTCAAATTTTTTATGGCTTATGAAACACTCAATTCTCAATTAATTGACATGAAACTAACACCATTGAATTAAGTAATTGTTTCCTATTTAGCTTTATTAACTTCCATGTATTTCATTGATGCTGATACTTCATAAACACTATAAACATGCTTTTAAATGATAATTTTGACTCGTGTTATAAATTCATATTTTTAACTGCTTATAAAACAATCAATTCTCAATTAATTCTCCACCGATTTTACATATTTAACTGACAACATTTTTTTCAGATAGCAGTACAGCAGTTCACCCAAGGCTTGCTGGGACAGGAATTTGCATTCATAGCACTTTGGAAAAGTATCAACATCTTATTTTGAAAATAGACTAGAAGATATTGATAATAATATTGGATTTATGCAATGTATGTGTAATTGTTATTGAACATAATTGGTAGCAACTTAATATTAGTGAAACAAAAAACTAGTATCATGAAACCATGACCAATGAATTCAGTAAATGAATCATATTTAGGATTATTAACTTCCAAGTATTTAATTTAAGCTGATACCTTATAAACTCTATAAAACATGTTTTTATATGATAATTTTAACGTATATTACAAATTCAAATTTTTTATGGCTTATGAAACACTCAATTCTTAATTGAGTATCTTGAATCTTTGACCACTAGAAAGAGAAAATGGATCTGATTTAGCATTAATTACTTTCATACATTACATTTAAGCCAATGTTTCATAAACTCTGTAATAACATGTTTTTATATGATAATTTTAACGTATATGACAAATTCAAATTTTTTATGGCTTATGAAACACTCAATTCTCAATTGAGTATCTTGAAACTTTGACCACTAGAAAGAGAAACTGGATCTGATTTTGCATTAATTACTTTCATACATTACATTTAAGCCAATGTTTCATAAACTCTATAAAACATGTTTTTATATGATAATTTTAACGTATATTACAAATTCAAATTTTTTATGGTTTATGAAACACTCAATTCTCAATTAATTGACATGAAACTAACACCATTGAATTAAGTAATTGATTCCTATTTAGCTTTATTAACTCCCATGTATTTCATTGATGCTGATACTTCATAAACACTATAAACATGCTTTTAAATGATAATTTTGACTCGTGTTATAAATTCATATTTTTAGCTGCTTATAAAACAATCAATTCTCAATTAATTCTCCACCGATTTTACATATTTAACTGACAACATTTTTTTCAGATTGCAGTGCAGCAGTTCACCCAAGGCTTGCTGGGACAGGAATTTGCATTCATAGCACTTTGGAAAAGTATCAACATCTTATTTTGAAAATAGACTAGAAGATATTGATAATAATATTGGATTTATGCAATGTATGTGTAATGGTTATTGAACATAATTGGTAGCAACTTAATATTAGTGAAACAAAAAATTAGTATCATGAAACCATGACCAATGAATTCAGTAAATGAATCATATTTAGGATTATTAACTTCCAAGTATTTAATTTAAGCTGATACCTCATAAACTCTATAAAACATGTTTTTATATGATAATTTTGACTCGTTTTTTATATTCATATTTTTAACTGCGTATAAAACTCTGTATTCTAATGTTGTTCTCCACCAATTTCACATTTTAAGTGACTACATTTTTTCAGATTGCAGTATAGCAGATCTTTCAAGGCTCGCTGAAACATGAATTAACATTTTTACCACTTTGAAAAGTTTCAACATCCTACATTTATATTGGACTAGAAGATTCCGATAAATTTAATAATTTTATGCAATTCACTTTTATTATTTTATGGTTAAATTCATTTTTATTAGAAATAAAATGCATTTTAAAGGCCAATAAATGTATAAAATGTAATAAGATATTCTAAAATTTTTATATGCCCATAAATATTTTTCAATTATAAATCATTAGTCATCTTTGTTTATATATTTGATTTCAATCAAATTTGAACTTGAAATGTGTAACAAATAATTATCTTTTTATATATCTAGATTTTATGATTTTAATCTTATGAACTACATGTACGTATGAAAAATCATGTATAACATTTTCAAAACTTAAAAATACAGGACAGACAACTTTTAACTAGAAAAGAGTTAGTTTTTTTTTTTGTGATTTTGATAAATATCAAAATAAAGGTTTTTAATACCTACTTATAAAAAAAATTTATTTCTTATGAGTAAAGTTTTATGGACATTTGTGATCTTTTTTTTTTGTTTATATTTTCAAAAATATTAGTGATCATAATGTATTCATATGCTTAATTAATATAGCCAGTTTGTCGGATCCTTTTTTTTTATCAATAGAAGGGGTCTATATAGGCAAATTTTAAACGATTTAATTATTTTTGAAATATAGAATATTGGTAGATTTTTCTAATATTCTATTTATTTTATTAATTATTTTATCTTACAGTACACCTCAAATAGTGAAATTGAGCGCATTATGTATTTTATTATATTGTCATGCAGATTTGAAGGTGTTTTGTATAGGCAACGCTACTGCACTTTCAAAATTTTCAATATTATTGCTCACAAACCATTGCATATTATAGAAAAATTATCTACTCATTTATGACTTTGTAACAGTGTAACTGTCCAAATTCTGAATTTTTCATAAATTTTTGTGTTAAAACTCAATTTATTATTAGTTATTACGTTATCCAAAACTCCAAAACTAAATCCTTTAATACTGGCGCCTTTAGATAAAATGTTCAGAGACCGACACAAATTCATCCCAAGATGCGTCTTGCAATTAGTAAAAGTTTTTCAACTCAATTATTTAGACGGTAAATGGTAATTTAAATGTGCAGTTTAAAAAAAAAAATTGGTAGGAAATTTGGTTTTAGCAATTTCTTAATTTTAAAATTGAAATTCAAAATTCTTTAGAACAGAAATTTGATTTTGAGGTGTCACTGCGTTGAACCTCGAAGATTTCGAAACGAAACAACTAATATTAAAATTGTTAGTATTTCAATTTGAATCTCAAAATCTATAGATGAATATCATAACAACAGATTATATCATGTGTTGAAATAACGAGTTGTAAAATTCAAAGTTTTAGAAAAGTTATGTTATACAATATAAAACTTTTTTAAATAATTATTTTATTTACTTACTGCAAGTTTGCATATATAATTATATGTTTCAGTAATAAATGTTTAACATCGCCCTAAACGGTATGATTATACTGAACCTTGTACATTTTAATTACCAAAAGCAACAAAAAAATTATGAAAAATTACGACTTGGTACAATTTGTACGAAATATATTCACAAATTGCAAACGTCAAAGTCATAAATTATTCTATGTAAATAAAACAACTATATTACTTATTATACGTAGGTACAAGTTACAAAAGGTATACTTTAAACATCTTTGCAATAGCGTAAAAATTCTAAATTTCGCAGTGTGTTTCATCATTATCTATGAGTAGTACTATTATTATGTATAAAGTTATAAGTCACGGGAATCCCTCTTCTCCGAGACTGGATAAAAATACAATTCAAAAACTTTCATGCTAATCTCAATACATCTGATGGCGCACGGTTCTACAACCTGGGAAAAAAAAAACTCAAAATCGGCGTTTAAAACCACGTCTACCCCAAGATCTCCTTCTATCACAATCAAGCGAAGACGAAGATCGATTTTAAATTACCACTAATAAATAAATATTAACTAACATTAGCATGTGTATCACTATATCACTAACTAAAAATATTAGTAATTGTAATTTGTTATTTGTAATTGAACACGTTAGTAAACTTGTAATAGCATGATAAAATGCTGAAACATTTTAATTTTAATAAATAAATAAAAAAAAAAAAGTTATAAGTACTGTATATTTGCATAAATATTTGTTTCCCTCAAATATATTTTTGAAAAACCTTATTGGTCGTTCGACGTGTTTGAAACTCAAGATTCTGGTATTTTGGATGATGCTGATCAAAAGCGTTATCTGTTGTGGACACCGTAAATGCCGTTTTTACCCCACATTGGGGTCTTGGAATTCCGAAATTTGAATTTTTTAGACGAGTGTTACTCGGCCGGGTTTCGATGTATGGGACATAGTTACTTCACGGAAATTTCTGTTTAAAGTCGTTTTACATAAAGTCCTTCGGTGGTAGCAGTGTCCTATGGCTCCTTGTGCCCCTCCCCCCATGGATATTTTAAAAAATGTTTAATATTTGTTCCACGTTTCTGAAGTTCACAAGTTCAGTTTTTCGTAGGTCTGTGATCAAAATCGGCGTCCCGTGGTGACACTGTAGAATTCATTTTTACCCCTATTTTTGGCGTCGGAAATTAGGATTTTGCAGTTTTTGGACTTTGTCGTTACGAAACAATTAATTTTTAGGTGGTTAGAGCGATTTTTTTCTACGCATCGTTTAGACGTTTTTGTTAAAATTCGAACGCTACCAAAACCGAAGGAATCGGACGTTTTGTTGCGAAGTTACGATTATATATTTATTTTTGGCACTTAGATTTTACGTATTTTTCGAATTTTTTGAATTTGAGTTTTGGTTTAATCTTTTCGAAATTTGAGTGCTGACTCATAAATGCTATGACGAGTTTGAAAGGTTAATAAAGGTTAAAAAATCGAATGGCTTGTTTTTTCGTACACGCATACATTTCTGTATGGTACACCTATACCACCGTATAACGATTTAACGAAGTATCTTTTTGAACTTTGTTTTTTTTACACGTTTTATGTTTGTTAAGGTTTCAACGTTTAGCAATTACGCCAACAGCATAAAAAATAGTTTATTTATAAATAGTTTTTCATCAAATCATATAGAGAATACATCAATTTAATGTTTATAGTGTTTATATCCCTCGTTTAGCGTTAAGAATTTAATATGTACCTAAGCGATTTCGTTGTTTATACGAGATACGACCATCATTTTTAAAATGTACGACGCAGTCAGTAGATCACTTCAGACTCAAATCTACTCGAATACAACATTTCATTTAATATTTATTAGTTTTAATTATATGTGTATAATTAATATGCAATATATTAGTATGATTGGTAGTAATTTGTTTTGAATTTCACAATATAACTTCGGTAATATTTATAGGAGATAAAGATTTAAATTTTATGGACATCGAACATAAAAAATAAATTATTATGATTTATTTACATTGTTAAGTATTCAAAAAATGAATCGTTATATGTATAAGATATATAACATATAAGACCGTTTACTTAAGCTCAATTAGTTAACCAGTGGACTGTACAGTCCGGAGAATATTAATGCATAATAAACGCTTACCTGCAACTATCTAAACACTTAAATAATACATACATATATAGTTTAATGTTATTACTTTTTGACTTTTGTCTTACTAGTTACTATGTATCTATGTTAAGACTCATAATATTCATACAACTGCCTGATAAATTTACAACGTACACGATATTATTGGAAATTTATTTCATTATATTATGCTCAGTTAATCAGTTTTGAAATTGTATTTGTATCTAAAAATATTATAATATTAAACATTTTTGAATTCGGCGGCCAGAGATAAAATGTAATAAGTTGAATATTCTAATCCGAATTGATATGATGTTTTTCATCCATGATTGTGGTTTAGTGATATTAAACATTGTTTATCTATTGATATAACCGTTTGTATTTACTGTCTGATATTTATTTCATATCTTTTTGCAGTTTTATATTCATATTTGTATTTAAATTTCAACTTTAAATTGTTTTCAAGTATTTTGAAATAGGAATGAAGTTTGTCTGTTGGTTTTTGTTTGATTATTTCCATTTCTGAATTATTCAGTGTTGTTCACGTACTAGTTGTCATAAACAGACTTTCGATCTCTTTATGGTGTGTAGTAGTGACATTTTATCCTCCAACCATTATACATATTTACCCGACAATTTTTTTTTAGATGGCAGTACAACAGATCACTCAAGGATTGCTAAGACATGAATTAACGTTTCTGACACTTGACAAAGTTACAACATCCTACGTTGAAAATGGACTAGACGATACTGATAATAATAATGGTTTTATGCAAAGTACGAGTAATGGGTATAGAATATAATTGTGATTCAATTAATAGTAGTGTCACTAAAAGTCATGTAACCTTGACCATTAGATTAAGTATTGATGCTTATTTACCATTATTAACTTTCATATTTTTCAGATTGCAGTGCAACAGATCACTCAAGGCTTGCTGAGCATGAATTAACATTTTTAGCGCTTGGAATAGTTTCAACATCCTATGTTTAATATGGAATAGAAGGTATTAATATTAATAATGGTGTTTTGCACGGTACGTGTAATGTTAAATGAATGTAATTGATAGCAACTTAATATTAGTGACACAAAAAGTTAGTATCATGAAACCAAGACCAAAAAATTAAGTGAATAATTTTGATTTAGCATAATTAGTTCCATGTATTTGATTGATGCTGATACTTCATAAACATTATAAAACATGCTTTTATATGATAATTATAAATTCCTATTTTCTACTTTTTATAGAAAAGTCAATTCTCAAGTTAGTATTGTGAAACCTTGACCACTAGATAAATAATATGTTTCTTATTTAGCATTAATTACTTTTATTCATTTTATTTAAGCTGATACCTCATAATCACTATAAACATGCTTTTAAATGATAATTTTGACTCGTGTTATAAATTCATATTTTTAACTGCTTATAAAACAATCAATTCTCAATTAATTCTCCACCGATTTTACATATTTAACTGACAACATTTTTTTCAGATAGCAGTGCAGCAGTTCACCCAAGGCTTGCTGGGACAGGAATTTGCATTCATAGCACTTTGGAAAAGTATCAACATCTTATTTTGAAAATAGACTAGAAGATATTGATAATAATATTGGATTTATGCAATGTATGTGTAATGGTTATTGAACATAATTGGTAGCAACTTAATATTAGTGAAACAAAAAATTAGTATCATGAAACCATGACCAATGAATTCAGTAAATGATTCATATTTAGGATTATTAACTTCCAAGTATTTAATTTAAGCTGATACCTCATAAACTCTATAAAACATGTTTTTATATGATAATTTTAACGTATATGACAAATTCAAATTTTTTATGGCTTATGAAACACTCAATTCTCAATTTAGTATCTTGAAACTTTTACCACTAGAAAGAGAATATGGATCTGATTTAGCATTAATTAATATCATACATTACATTTAAGCCAATGTTTCATAAACTCTATAAAACATGTTTTTATTTGATAATTTTAACGTTTATGACAAATTCAAATTTTTTATGGCTTATGAAACACTCAATTCTCAATTGAGTATCTTGAAACTTTGACCACTAGAAAGAGAAAATGGATCTGATTTAGCATTAATTACTTTCATACATTACATTTAAGACATTGTTTCATAAACTCTATAAAACATGTTTTTATATGATAATTTTAACGTATATTACAAATTCAAATTTTTTATGGCTTATGAAACACTCAATTCTCAATTTAGTATCTTGAAACTTTTACCACTAGAAAGAGAATATGGATCTGATTTAGCATTAATTAATATCATACATTACATTTAAGCTAATGTTTCATAAACTCTATAAAACATGTTTTTATTTGATAATTTTAACGTTTATGACAAATTCAAATTTTTTATGGCTTATGAAACACTCAATTCTCAATTGAGTATCTTGAAACTTTGACCACTAGAAAGAGAATATGGATCTGATTTAGCATTAATTACTTTCATACATTTCATTTAAGCCAATGTTTCATAAACTCTATAAAACATGTTTTTATATGATAATTTTAACGTATATGACAAATTCAAATTTTTTATGGCTTATGAAACACTCAATTCTCAATTAATTGACATGAAACTAACACCATTGAATTAAGTAATTGATTCCTATTTAGCTTTATTAACTTCCATGTATTTCATTGATGCTGATACTTCATAAACACTATAAACATGCTTTTAAATGATAATTTTGACTCTTGTTATAAATTCATATTTTTAACTGCTTATAAAACAATCAATTCTCAATTAATTCTCCACCGATTTTACATATTTAACTGACAACATTTTTTTCAGATAGCAGTGCAGCAGTTCACCCAAGGCTTGCTGGGACAGGAATTTACATTCATAGCACTTTTGAAAAGTATCAACATCTTATTTTGAAAATAGACTAGAAGATATTGATAATAATATTGGATTTATGCAATGTATGTATAAAGGTTATTGATCATAATTGGTAGCAACTTAATATTAGTGAAACAAAAAATTAGTATCATGAAACCATGACCAATGAATTCATTAAATGATTCATATTTAGGATTATTAATTTCCAAGTATTTAATTTAAGCTGATACCTCATAAACTCTATAAAACATGTTTTTATTTGATAATTTTAACGTTTATGACAAATTCAAATTTTTTATGGCTTATGAAACACTCAATTCTCAATTTAGTATCTTGAAACTTTTACCACTAGAAAGAGAATATGTATCTGATTTAGCATTAATTAATATCATACATTACATTTAAGCCAATGTTTCATAAACTCTATAAAACATGTTTTTATATGATAATTTTAACGTATATGAAAAATTCAAATTTTTTATGGCTTATGAAACACTCAATTCTCAATTTAGTATCTTGAAACTTTTACCACTAGAAAGAGAATATGGATCTGATTTAGCATTAATTAATATCATACATTACATTTAAGCCAATGTTTCATAAACTCTGTAATAACATGTTTTTATATGATAATTTTAACGTATATGACAAATTCAAATATTTTATGGCTTATGAAACACTCAATTCTCAATTGAGTATCTAGAAACTTTGACCACTAGAAAGAGAAAATGGATCTGATTTAGCATTAATTACTTTCATACATTACATTTAAGCCAATGTTTCATAAACTCTATAAAACATGTTTTTATATGATAATTTTAACGTATATGACAAATTCAAATTTTTTATGGCTTATGAAACACTCAATTCTCAATTTAGTATCTTGAAACTTTTACCACTAGAAAGAGAATATGGATCTGATTTAGCAATAATTAATATCATACATTACATTTAAGACAATGTTTCATAAACTGTATAAAACATGTTTTTATATGATAATTTTAACGTATATGACAAATTCAAATTTTTTATGGCTTATGAAACACTCAATTCTCAATTAATTGACATGAAACTAACACCATTGAATTAAGTAATTGATTCCTATTTAGCTTTATTAAGTTCCATGTATTTCATTGATGCTGATACTTCATAAACACTATAAACATGCTTTTAAATGATAATTTTGACTCGTGTTATAAATTCATATTTTTAACTGCTTATAAAACAATCAATTCTCAATTAATTCTCCACCGATTTTACATATTTAACTGACAACATTTTTTTCAGATAGCAGTACAGCAGTTCACCCAAGGCTTGCTGGGACAGGAATTTACATTCATAGCACTTTTGAAAAGTATCAACATCTTATTTTGAAAATAGACTAGAAGATATTGATAATAATATTGGATTTATGCAATGTATGTATAAAGGTTATTGAACATAATTGGTAGCAACTTAATATTAGTGAAACAAAAAATTAGTATCATGAAACCATGACCAATGAATTCATTAAATGATTCATATTTAGGATTATTAATTTCCAAGTATTTAATTTAAGCTGATACCTCATAAACTCTATAAAACATGTTTTTATATGATAATTTTAACGTATATGACAAATTCAAATTTTTTATGGCTTATGAAACATTCAATTCTCAATTTAGTATCTTGAAACTTTTACCACTAGAAACAGAATATGGATCTGATTTAGCATTAATTAATTGCATGCATTACATTTATGCCAATGTTTCATAAACTCTGTAATAACATGTTTTTATATGATAATTTTAACGTATATGACAAATTCAAATATTTTTTGGCTTATGAAACACTCAATTCTCAATTTAGTATCTTGAAACTTTTACCACTAGAAAGAGAATATGGATCTGATTTAGCAATAATTAATATCATACATTACATTTAAGCCAATGTTTCATAAACTCTATAAAACATGTTTTTATATGATAATTTTAACGTATACGACAAATTCAAATTTTTTATGGCTTATGAAACACTCAATTCTCAATTGAGTATCTTGAAACTTTGACCACTAGAAAGAGAAAATGGATCTGATTTAGCATTAATTACTTTCATACATTACATTTAAGACAATGTTTCATAAACTGTATAAAACATGTTTTTATATGATAATTTTAACGTATATGACAAATTCAAATTTTTTATGGCTTATGAAACACTCAATTCTCAATTTAGTATCTTGAAACTTTTACCACTAGAAAGAGAATATGGAACTGATTTAGCAATAATTAATATCATACATTACATTTAAGCCAATGTTTCATAAACTCTATAAAACATGTTTTTATATGATAATTTTAACGTATACGACAAATTCAAATTTTTTATGGCTTATGAAAACTCAATTCTCAATTGAGTATCTTGAAACTTTGACCACTAGAAAGAGAAATGGATCTGATTTAGCATTAATTACTTTCATACATTCATTTAAGACAATGTTTCATAAACTGTATAAAACATGTTTTTATATGATAATTTTAACGTATATGACAAATTCAAATTTTTTATGGCTTATGAAACACTCAATTCTCAATTGAGTATCTTGAAACTTTGACCACTAGAAAGAGAAAATGGATCTGATTTAGCATTAATTACTTTCATACATTACATTTAAGCCAATGTTTCATAAACTCTGTAATAACATGTTTTTATATGATAATTTTAACGTATATGACAAATTCAAATATTTTATGGCTTATGAAACACTCAATTCTCAATTGAGTATCTAGAAACTTTGACCACTAGAAAGAGAAAATGGATCTGATTTAGCATTAATTACTTTCATACATTACATTTAAGCCAATGTTTCATAAACTCTATAAAACATGTTTTTATATGATAATTTTAACGTATATGACAAATTCAAATTTTTTATGGCTTATGAAACACTCAATTCTCAATTTAGTATCTAGAAACTTTGACCACTAGAAAGAGAAAATGGATCTGATTTAGCATTAATTACTTTCATACATTACATTTAAGCCAATGTTTCATAAACTCTATAAAACATGTTTTTATATGATAATTTTAACGTATATGAAAAATTCAAATTTTTTATGGCTTATGAAACACTCAATTCTCAATTTAGTATCTTGAAACTTTTACCACTAGAAAGAGAATATGGATCTGATTTAGCAATAATTAATATCATACATTACATTTAAGCCAATGTTTCATAAACTCTATAAAACATGTTTTTATATGATAATTTTAACGTATACGACAAATTCAATTTTTTATGGCTTATGAAACACTCAATTCTCAATTGAGTATCTTGAAACTTTGACCACTAGAAAGAGAAAATGGATCTGATTTAGCATTAATTACTTTCATACATTACATTTAAGACAATGTTTCATAAACTGTATAAAACATGTTTTTATATGATAATTTTAACGTATATGACAAATTCAAATTTTTTATGGCTTATGAAACACTCAATTCTCAATTAATTGACATGAAACTAACACCATTGAATTAAGTAATTGATTCCTATTTAGCTTTATTAACTTCCATGTATTTCATTGATGCTGATACTTCATAAACACTATAAACATGCTTTTAAATGATAATTTTGACTCGTGTTATAAATTCATATTTTTAACTGCTTATAAAACAATCAATTCTCAATTAATTCTCCACCGATTTTACATATTTAACTGACAACATTTTTTTCAGATAGCAGTGCAGCAGTTCACCCAAGGCTTGCTGGGACAGGAATTTACATTCATAGCACTTTTGAAAAGTATCAACATCTTATTTTGAAAATAGACTAGAAGATATTGATAATAATATTGGATTTATGCAATGTATGTATAAAGGTTATTGAACATAATTGGTAGCAACTTAATATTAGTGAAACAAAAAATTAGTATCATGAAACCATGACCAATGAATTCATTAAATGATTCATATTTAGGATTATTAATTTCCAAGTATTTAATTTAAGCTGATACCTCATAAACTCTATAAAACATGTTTTTATATGATAATTTTAACGTATATGACAAATTCAAATTTTTTATGGCTTATGAAACATTCAATTCTCAATTTAGTATCTTGAAACTTTTACCACTAGAAACAGAATATGGATCTGATTTAGCATTAATTAATTGCATGCATTACATTTATGCCAATGTTTCATAAACTCTGTAATAACATGTTTTTATATGATAATTTTAACGTATATGACAAATTCAAATATTTTTTGGCTTATGAAACACTCAATTCTCAATTTAGTATCTTGAAACTTTTACCACTAGAAAGAGAATATGGATCTGATTTAGCAATAATTAATATCATACATTACATTTAAGCCAATGTTTCATAAACTCTATAAAACATGTTTTTATATGATAATTTTAACGTATACGACAAATTCAAATTTTTTATGGCTTATGAAACACTCAATTCTCAATTTAGTATCTTGAAACTTTTACCACTAGAAAGAGAAAATGGATCTGATTTAGCATTAATTACTTTCATACATTACATTTAAGCCAATGTTTCATAAACTCTATAAAACATGTTTTTATATGATAATTTTAACGTATATGAAAAATTCAAATTTTTTATGGCTTATGAAACACTCAATTCTCAATTTAGTATCTTGAAACTTTTACCACTAGAAAGAGAATATGGATCTGATTTAGCATTAATTAATATCATACATTACATTTAAGCCAATGTTTCATAAACTCTGTAATAACATGTTTTTATATGATAATTTTAACGTATATGACAAATTCAAATATTTTATGGCTTATGAAACACTCAATTCTCAATTGAGTATCTTGAAACTTTGACCACTAGAAACAGAAAATGGATCTGATTTAGCATTAATTACTTTCATACATTACATTTAAGCCAATGTTTCATAAACTCTATAAAACATGTTTTTATATGATAATTTTAACGTATATGACAAATTCAAATTTTTATGGCTTATGAAACACTCAATTCTCAATTTAGTATCTTGAAACTTTTACCACTAGAAAGAGAATATGGATCTGATTTAGCAATAATTAATATCATACATTACATTTAAGCCAATGTTTCATAAACTCTATAAAACATGTTTTTATATGATAATTTTAACGTATATGACAAATTCAAATTTTTATGGCTTATGAAACACTCAATTCTCAATTGAGTATCTTGAAACTTTGACCACTAGAAAGAGAAAATGGATCTGATTTAGCATTAATTGCTTTCATACATTACATTTAAGCAATGTTTCATAAACTCTATAAAACATGTTTTTATATGATAATTTTGACTCGTTTTTTATATTCATATTTTTAACTGCGTATAAAACTCTGTATTCTAATGTTGTTCTCCACCAATTTCACATTTTAAGTGACTACATTTTTTCAGATTGCAGTATAGCAGATCTTTCAAGGCTCGCTGAAACATGAATTAACATTTTTACCACTTTGAAAAGTTTCAACATCCTACATTATAATGGACTAGAAGATTCCGATAAATTTAATAATTTTATGCAATTCACTTTTATTATTTTATGGTTAAATTCATTTTTATTAGAAATAAAATGCATTTTAAAGGCCAATAAATGTATAAAATGTAATAATATATTCTAAAATTTTTATATGCCCACAAATATTTTTCAATTATAAATCATTAGTCATCTTGTTTATATATTTGATTTCAATCAAATTTGAACTTGAAATGTGTAACAAATAATTATCTTTTTATATATCTAGATTTTATGATTTTAATCTTATGAACTACATGTACGTATGAAAATCATGTATAACATTTTCAAAACTTAAAAATACAGGACAGACAACTTTTAACTAGAAAAGAGTTAGTTTTTTTTTTGTAGATTTTGATAAATATCAAAATAAAGGTTTTTAATACCTACTTATAAAAAAAATTTATTTCTTATGAGTAAAGTTTTATGGACATTTGTGATCTTTTTTTTTTTGTTTATATTTTCAAAAATATTAGTGATCATAATGTATTCATATGCTTAATTAATATAGCCAGTTTGTCGGATCCTTTTTTTTATCAATAGAAGGGGTCTATATAGGCAAATTTTAAACGATTTAATTATTTTTGAAATATAGAATATTGGTAGATTTTTCTAATATTCTATTTATTTTATTAATTATTTAATCTTACAGTACACCTCAAATAGTGAAATTGAGCGCATTATGTATTTTATTATATTGTCATGCAGATTTGAAGGTGTTTTTGTATAGGCAACGCTACTGCACTTTCAAAATTTTCAATATTATTGCTCACAAACCATTGCATATTATATAAAAAATTATCTACTCATTTATGACTTTGTAACAGTGTAACTGTCCAAATTCTGAATTTTCATAAATTTTTGTGTTAAACTCAATTTATTATTAGTTATTTACGTTATCCAAAACTCCAAAACTAAATCCTTTAATACTGGCGCCTTAGATAAAATGTTCAGAGACCGACACAAATTCGTCCCAAGATGCGTCTTGCAATTAGTAAAAGTTTTTCAACTCAATATTTAGACGGTAAATGGTAATTAAATGTGCAGTTTAAAAAAAAAAATTGGTAGGAAATTTGGTTTAGCAATTTCTTAATTTTAAAATTGAAATTCAAAATTCTTTGGAACAGAAATTTGATTTTGAGGTGTCACTGCGTTGAACCTCGAAGATTTCGAAACGAAACAACCAATATTAAAAATGTTAGTATTTCAATTTGAATCTCAAAATCTATAGATGAATATCATAACAACAGATTATATCATGTGTTGAAATAACGAGTTGTAAAATTCAAAGTTTTAGAAAAGTTATGTTATACAATATAAAACTTTTTTAAATAATTATTTTATTTACTTACTGCAAGTTTGCAATATATAATTATATGTTTCAGTAATAAATGTTTAACTATCGCCCTAAACGGTATGATTATACTGAACCTTGTACATTTTAATTACCAAAAGCAACAAAAAAATTATGAAAAATTACGACTTGGTACAATTTGTACGAAATATATTCACAAATTGCAAACGTCAAAGTCATAAATATTCTATGTAAATAAAACAAAACTATATTACTTATTATACGTAGGTACAAGTTACAAAAGGTATACTTTAAACATCTTTGCAATAGCGTAAAATTTCTAAATTTCGCAGTGTGTTTCATCATTATCTATGAGTAGTACTATTATGTATAAAGTTATAAGTACACGGGAATCCCTCTTCTCCGAGACTGGATAAAATACAATTCAAAAACTTTCATGCTAATCTCAATACATCTGATGGCGCACGGTTCTCACAACCTGGGAAAAAAAAAACTCAAAATCGGCGTTTAAAACCACGTCTACCCCATAGATCTCCTTCTATCACAATCAAGCGAAGACGAAGATCGATTTTAAATTACCACTAATAAATAAATAGTAACTAACATTAGCATGTGTATCACACTATATCACTAACTAAAAATATTAGTAATTGTAATTTGTTATTTGTAATTGAACACGTTTAGGAAACTTGTAATAGCATGATAAAATGCTGAAACATTTTAATTTTATAAATAATAAAAAAAAAAATGTATAAGTACTGTATATTTGCATAAATATTTGTTTCCCTCATATATTTTTGAAAAACCTTATTGGTCGTTCGACGTGTTTGAAACTCAAGATTCTGGTATTTTGGATGATGCTGATCAAAAGCGTTATCTGTTGTGGACACCGTAAATGCCGTTTTTACCCCACATTGGGTCTTGGAATTCCGAAATTTGAATTTTTTAGACGAGTGTTACTCGGCCGGGTTTCGATGTATGGGACATAGTTACTTCACGGAAATTTCTGTTTAAAGTCGTTTTACATAAAGTCCTTCGGTGGTAGCAGTGTCCTATGGCTCCTTGTGCCCCTCCCCCCATGGATATTTTAAAAATGTTTAATATTTGTTCCACGTTTCTGAAGTTCACAAGTTCAGTTTTTCGTAGGTCTGTGATCAAAATCGGCGTCCCGTGGTGACACTGTAGAATTCATTTTTACACCCCTATTTTTGGCGTCGAAATTAGGATTTTGCAGTTTTTGGACTTTGTCGCTACGAAACAATTATTTTTAGGTGGTTAGAGCGATTTTTTTCTACGCATCGTTTAGACGTTTTTGTAAAAATTCGAACGCTACCAAAACCGAAGGAATCGGACGTTTTGTTGCGAAGTTACGATTATATATTTATTTTTGGCACTTAGATTTTACGTATTTTTCGAATTTTTTGAATTTGAGTTTTGTTTAATCTTTTCGAAATTTGAGTGCTGACTCATAATGCTATGACGAGTTTGAAAGGTTAATAAAGGTTAAAAAATCGAATGGCTTGTTTTTTCGTACACGCATACATTTCTGTATGGTACACCTATACCACCGTATAACGATTTAACGAAGTATCTTTTGAACTTTGTTTTTTTTTACACGTTTTATGTTTGTTAAGGTTTCAACGTTTAGCAATTACGCCAACAGCATAAAAAATAGTTTATTTATAAATAGTTTTTCATCAAATCATATAGAGAATACATCAATTTAATGTTATAGTGTTTATATCCCTCGTTTAGCGTTAAGAATTTAATATGTACCTAAGCGATTTCGTTGTTTATACGAGATACGACCATCATTTTTAAAATGTACGACGCAGTCAGTAGATCACTTCAGACTCAAATCTACTCGAATACAACATTTCATTTAATATTTATTAGTTTTAATTATATGTGTATAATTTAATGCAATATATTAGTATGATTGGTAGTAATTTGTTTTGAATTTCACAATATAACTTCGGTAATATTTATAGGAGATAAAGATTTAAATTTTATGGACATCGAACATAAAAAATAAATTATTATGATTTATTTACATTGTTAAGTATTCAAAAAATGAATCGTTATATGTATAAGATATAAACATATAAGACCGTTTACTTAAGCTCATTAGTTAACCAGTGGACTGTACAGTCCGGAGAATATTAATGCATAATAAACGCTTACCTGCAACTATCTAAACACTTAAATAATACATACATATATAGTTTAATGTTATTACTTTTGACTTTTGTCTACTAGTTACTATGTATCTATGTTAGACTCATAATATTCATACAACTGCCTGATAAATTTACAACGTACACGATATTATTGGAAATTTATTTCATTATATTATGCTCAGTTAATCATTTTGAAATTGTATTTGTATCTAAAAATATTATAATATTAAACATTTTTGAATTCGGCGGCCCAGAGATAAAATGTATAAGTTGAATATTCTAATCCGAATTGATATGATGTTTTCATCCATGATTGTGGTTTAGTGATATTAAACATTGTTTATCTATTGATATAACCGTTTGTATTTACTGTCTGATATTTTATTTCATATCTTTTTGCAGTTTTATATTCATATTTGTATTTAATTTCAACTTTAAATTGTTTTCAAGTATTTTGAAATAGGAATGAAGTTTGTCTGTTGGTTTTTGTTTGATTATTTCCATTTCTGAATTATTCAGTGTTGTTCACGTACTAGTTGTCATAAACAGACTTTCGATCTCTTTATGGTGTGTAGTAGTGACATTTTATCCTCCAACCATTATACATATTTACCCGACAATTTTTTTTTGATGGCAGTACAAACAGATCACTCAAGGATTGCTAAGACATGAATTAACGTTTCTGACACTTGACAAAGTTACAACATCCTACGTTGAAAATGGACTAGACGATACTGATAATAATAATGGTTTTATGCAAAGTACGAGTAATGGGTATGAATATAATTGTGATTCAATTAATAGTAGTGTCACTAAAAGTCATGTAACCTTGACCATTAGATTAAGTATTGATGCTTATTACCATTATTAACTTTCATATATTTTTTTCAGATTGCAGTGAACAGATCACTCAAGCTTGCTGAGCATGAATTAACATTTTTT
>NC_040879.1:0-50857 GCF_003676215.2 Rhopalosiphum maidis | reverse complement strand
TAATTACTTTCATACATTCATTTAAGCCAATACTTCATAAACACTATAAAAAATGTTTATATGGTAAAATTTGGCGTATTTTACAAATTCATTTTTTTAATTGCTTATAAAAATACTCAATTCTCATGTTAGTATCTTGAAACCTTGACCACTAGAAAGAGAATATGTTTCTTATTTAGCATTAATTACTTTCATACATTTCATTTAAGCCAATACTTCATAAACACTATAAAACATGTTTTTATATGGTAAATTTGGCGTATTTTACAAATTCATTTTTTTAATTGCTTAAAAAATACTCAATTCTCATGTTAGTATCTTGAAACCTTGACCACTAGAAAGAGAATATGTTTCTTATTTAGCATTAATTACTTTCATACATTACATTTAAGCCAATGTTTCATAAACTCTATAAAACTTGTTTTTATATGATAATTTGGAGTATATTAAAAATTCAAATTTTTTATGGCTTATGAAACACTCAATTCTCAATTAATTGACATGAAACCAACACCATTAAATTATGTAAATGATTCTTATTCAACTTTATTAACTTCCATGTAATTCATTGATGCTTATACTTCATAAACACTATATACATGCTTTTATGACAATTTTGACTCGTGTTATAAATTCATATTTTAAACTGCTTATGAAACACTCATTTCTCAATTAATTCTCCACCAATCTTACAAATTTAACTGACTACATTTTTCAGATTGCAGTGCAGCAGTTCACCCAAGGCTTGCTGAGACAGAAATTTGCATTCATACCACTTTGGGAAAGTATCAACATCTTATTTTGAAAATAAACTAGAAGATACTGATAATAATATTGGATTTCTGCAATGTGTGTGTAATGGTTATGAATATAATTGATAATAATTAATAGTTGTGAAACAAATGTTATTTGTTAGATATATGAATAAAAGATTAGTTAACACTTTTAGCTTTGTAATTTTTTATTCTTCTTATTTACCTATGCTATAAAATCTTTTATTTAGGACTATACATAAATGATAATTTTGATAAAATTACAAATTCACATTTTCAACTGTTTATAGAAGAATTAATCATTAAGTCGATATTAACACCAACAGTGGGCGGGAGGTTCCCCATACCTTGGTCGACGGCTGACCTGCCACAGGAAGAATCTAGTTGGTTGTGTGCCGTTCACCGTTCCACTGGTCTCCGGAGTGGGGGCGGTATATTTATTAGGCTTTTGACCGAATATCTTGTACATTTACGAAAGAATTTTTATAATATCAACGAATTGTTCATATTTTACGCCCGAAGTTAACACAAGTCAGTGTCCTGATCCTCGACCAATGCATTAAGAAATGATTTAAATTTATCATCAAATTCATATGGAAAAGGGGTATTTTTCAGTTATTGTACAAGTGTATTCTTTTTTTAAAAGTACAAAACATTCTGTTAATTTGTACAATCTTTTATGGCTTATCATAATTATTATTTGTTATCATCTGTTTATGCTTAAATTTCGTATCTTTTTACAGTTTTACATTCGTACTTGTGTTAAAGTTACAACTGTAAATAGTTTTCAATTATTTTGTATTAAAAATGAAGGTTGTCTGTTAGTTTTTGTTTTGATTGTTTCAATTTCTAAATTATCCAGTGTTGTCCACGCACTAGTTGTTATAGAATTATTTTCGTTTTCCTTATGGTGTGTAGTAGTGACAATTGGATTAAGTAAATGATTCTTTTTTAGCATTATTAACTTCCATGTAATTCATTGATGCTGATACTTCATAAACACTATAAACATGCTTTTAAATGACAATTTTGACTAGTGTTATAAATTAATATTTTAAACTGCTTATGAAACACTCAATTCTCAATTAATTCTCCACTTATTTTACATATTTAACTGACTACATTTTTTTCAGATTGCAGTGCAGCAGTTCATTCAAGGCTTGCTGAGACAGGAATTTGCAATCATACACTTTGGGAAAGTATCAACATCTTATTTTGAAAATAAACTAGAAGATATTGATAATAATATTGGATTTATGCAATGTGTGTGTAATGGTTATTGAATATAATTGATAGCAAATTAATACTAGTGAAACAAAAAATTAGTATCATGAAACCAAGACCAATGAATTAAGTAAATGATTCTTATTTAGCATTATTAACTTGCATGTATTTTTGTTGATGCTGATACTTCATAAACACTATAAAACATGTTTTTATATGGTAAATTTGGAGTATATTAAAAATTCTAATTTTTTATGGCTTATGAAACACTCAATTCTCATGTTAGTATCTTGAAACCTTGACCACTAGAAAGAGAAATTGGATCTGATTTAGCATTAATTACTTTCATACATTACATTAAGGCCAATGTTTCATAAACTCTATAAAACATGTTTTTATATGGTAAATTTGGCGTATTTTACAAATTCATTTTTTAATGCTTGCCAATGTTTCATAAACTCTATAAAACATGTGTTTATATGGTAAATTTGGGTACTTTACAAATTCATTTTTTTAATGCTTATTTAAAAATACCATCTCAGTTAGTATCTTGAAACCTTGACCACTAGAAAGAGAAAATTGGATCTGATTTAGCATTAAGTACTTTCATACATTTAATTTAAGCTAATGTTTCATAAACTCTATAAACATGTTTTTATATGGTAAATTTGATCGTATTTACAAATTCAAATTTTTGATGGCTTATGAAACACTAAATTCGCATGGTTAGGTATCCTTGAACCTTGACCACTCAGCAAAGAGAAATTGGATCTGATTTAGCATTAATTACTTCATACATTACATTTAAGCCAATGTTTCATAAACTCTATAAAACATGTTTTTATATGGTAAATTTGACGTATTTTACAAATTCATTTTTTTAATTGCTTATAAAATACTCAATTCTCATGTTAGTATCTTGAAACCTTCACCACTAGAAATAGAATATGTTTCTTATTAAGCATTAATTACTTTCATACATTACATTTAAGCCAATACTTCATAAACACTATAAAACATGTTTTTATATGGTAAATTTGGAGTATATAAAAATTCAAATTTTTTATGGCTTATGAAACACTCAATTCTCATGTTAGTATCTTGAAACCTTGACCACTAGAAAGAGATATTGGATCTGATTTAGCATTAATTACTTTCATACATTACATTTAAGCCAATACTTCATAAACACTATAAAACATGTTTTTATATGGTAAATTTGGCGTATTTTACAAATTCATTTTTTTAATTGCTTATAAAATACTCAATTCTCATGTTAGTATCTTGAAACCTTCACCACTAGAAATAGAATATGTTTCTTATTAAGCATTAATTACTTTCATACATTACATTTAAGCCAATACTTCATAACACTATAAAACATGTTTTTATATGGTAAATTTGGAGTATATTAAAAATTCAAATTTTTTATGGCTTATGAAACACTCAATTCTCATGTTAGTATCTTGAAACCTTGACCACTAGAAAGAGAAATTGGATCTGATTTAGCATTAATTACTTTCATACATTTCATTTAAGCCAATACTTCATAAACACTATAAAACATGTTTTTATATGGTAAATTTGGCGTATTTTACAAATTCATTTTTTTAATTGCTTATAAAATACTCAATTCTCATGTTAGTACCTTGAAACCTTGACCACTAGAAAGAGAATATGTTTCTTATTTAGCATTAATTACTTTCATACATTTCATTTAAGCCAATACTTCATAAACACTATAAAACATGTTTTTATATGGTAAATTTGGCGTATTTTACAAATTCATTTTTTTAATTGCTTATAAAATACTCAATTCTCATGTTAGTATCTTGAAACCTTCACCACTAGAAATAGAATATGTTTCCTATTAAGCATTAATTACTTTCATACATTACATTTAAGCCAATGTTTCATAAACTCTATAAAACATGTTTTTATATGGTAAATTTGACGTATTTTACAAATTCATTTTTTTAATTGCTTATAAAATACTCAATTCTCATGTTAGTATCTTGAAACCTTCA
The DNA here is from genome assembly GCF_003676215.2 of Rhopalosiphum maidis. Classification (NCBI taxonomy): domain Eukaryota; kingdom Metazoa; phylum Arthropoda; class Insecta; order Hemiptera; family Aphididae; genus Rhopalosiphum; species Rhopalosiphum maidis. Next base: position 46,833 of record NC_040879.1, on the reverse strand, counting down.
CTACTAGAAATAGAATATGTTTCTTATTAAGCATTAATTACTTTCATACATTACATTTAAGCCAATACTTCATAAACACTATAAAACATGTTTTTATATGGTAAATTTGGAGTATATTAAAAATTCAAATTTTTATGGCTTATGAAACACTCAATTCTCAATTAATTGACATGAAACCAACACCATTAAATTATGTAAATGATTCTTATTCAACTTTATTAACTTCCATGTAATTCATTGATGCTTATACTTCATAAACACTATATACATGCTTTTAAATGACAATTTTGACTCGTGTTATAAATTCATATTTTAAACTGCTTATGAAACACTCATTTCTCAATTAATTCTCCACCAATCTTACAAATTTAACTGACTACATTTTTTCAGATTGAAGTGCAGCAGTTCACCCAAGGCTTGCTGAGACCGAAATTTGCAGTCATACCACTTTGGGGAAAGTATCAACATCTTATTTTGAAAATAAACTAGAAGATACTGATAATAATATTGGATTTCTGCAATGTGTGTGTAATGGTTATTGAATATAATTGATAATAAATTAATAGTTGTGAAACAATTGTTATTTGTTATATATATGAATAAAAGATTAGTAAACACTTTTAGCTTGCAATTTTTATTCTTCTTATTTACCTATGCTATAAAAATCTTTTATTTAGACTATACATAAATGATAATTTTGATAAAAATTACAAATTCACATTTTCAACTGTTTATAGAAGAATTAATCATTAAGTCGATATTAACACCAACAGAGGGCGGGAGGTTCCCCATACCTTGGTCGACGGCTGACCTGCCACAGGAAGAATCTAGTTGGTTGTGTGCCGTTCACCGTTCCACTGGTCTCCGGAGTGGGGCGGTATATTTATTAGGCTTTTGACCGAATATCTTGTACATTTACGAAAGAATATTTATAATATCAACGAATTGTTCATATTTTACGCCCGAAGTTAACACAAGTCAGTGTCCTGATCCTCGACCAATGCATTAAGAAAATGATTTAAATTTATCATCAAATTCATATGGAAAAGGGGTATTTTTCAGTTATTGTACAAGTGTATTCTTTTTTTAAAAGTACAAAACATTCTGTTAATTTGTACAATCTTTTATGGCTTATCATAATTATTATTTGTTATCATCTGTTTATGCTTAAATTTCGTATCTTTTTACAGTTTTACATTCGTACTTGTGTTAAAGTTTCAACTGTAAATAGTTTTCAATTATTTTGTATTAAAAATGAAGGTTGTCTGTTAGTTTTTGTTTTGATTGTTTCAATTTCTAAATTATCCAGTGTTGTCCACGCACTAGTTGTTATAGAATTATTTTCGTTTTCCTTATGGTGTGTAGTAGTGACAATTGGATTAAGTAAATGATTCTTTTTTAGCATTATTAACTTCCATGTAATTCATTGATGCTGATACTTCATAAACACTATAAACATGCTTTTAAATGACAATTTTGACTAGTGTTATAAATTAATATTTTAAACTGCTTATGAAACACTCAATTCTCAATTAATTCTCCACTTATTTTACATATTTAACTGACTACATTTTTTTCAGATTGCAGTGCAGCAGTTCATTCAAGGCTTGCTGAGACAGGAATTTGCAATCATACCACTTTGGGAAAGTATCAACATCTTATTTTGAAAATAAACTAGAAGATATTGATAATAATATTGGATTTATGCAATGTGTGTGTAATGGTTATTGAATATAATTGATAGCAAATTAATACTAGTGAAACAAAAAATTAGTATCATGAAACCAAGACCAATGAATTAAGTAAATGATTCTTATTTAGCATTATTAACTTGCATGTATTTTTGTTGATGCTGATACTTCATAAACACTATAAAACATGTTTTTATATGGTAAATTTGGAGTATATTAAAAATTCTAATTTTTTATGGCTTATGAAACACTCAATTCTCATGTTAGTATCTTGAAACCTTGACCACTAGAAAGAGAAATTGGATCTGATTTAGCATTAATTACTTTCATACATTACATTAAGGCCAATGTTTCATAAACTCTATAAAACATGTTTTTATATGGTAAATTTGGCGTATTTTACAAATTCATTTTTTTAATTGCTTATAAAATACTCAATTCTCATGTTAGTATCTTGAAACCTTGACCACTAGAAATAGAATATGTTTCTGATTAAGCATTAATTACTTTCATACATTACATTTAAGCCAATACTTCATAAACTCTATAAAACATGTTTTTATATGGTAAATTTGACGTATTTTACAAATTCATTTTTTTAATTACTTATAAAATACTCAATTCTCATGTTAGTATCTTGAAACCTTCACCACTAGAAATAGAATATGTTTCTTATTAAGCATTAATTACTTTCATACATTACATTTAAGCCAATACTTCATAAACACTATAAAACATGTTTTTATATGGTAAATTTGACGTATTTTACAAATTCAAATTTTTTATGGCTTATGAAACACTAAATTCTCATGTTAGTATCTTGAAACCTTGACCACTAGAAAGAGAAATTGGATCTGATTTAGCATTAATTACTTTCATACATTACATTTAAGCCAATGTTTCATAAACTCTATAAAACATGTTTTTATATGGTAAATTTGACGTATTTTACAAATTCATTTTTTAATTGCTTATAAAATACTCAATTCTCATGTTAGTATCTTGAAACCTTGACCACTAGAAAGAGAATATGTTTCTTATTTAGCATTAATTACTTTCATACATTTCATTTAAGCCAATACTTCATAAACACTATAAAACATGTTTTTATATGGTAAATTTGGCGTATTTTACAAATTCATTTTTTTAATTGCTTATAAAATACTCAATTCTCATGTTAGTACCTTGAAACCTTGACCACTAGAAAGAGAATATGTTTCTTATTTAGCATTAATTACTTTCATACATTTCATTTAAGCCAATACTTCATAAACACTATAAAACATGTTTTTATATGGTAAATTTGGCGTATTTTACAAATTCATTTTTTTAATTGCTTATAAAATACTCAATTCTCATGTTAGTACCTTGAAACCTTGACCACTAGAAAGAGAATATGTTTCTTATTTAGCATTAATTACTTTCATACATTACATTTAAGCCAATGTTTCATAAACTCTATAAAACTTGTTTTTATATGATAATGTTGGAGTATATTAAAAATTCAAATTTTTTATGGCTTATGAAACACTCAATTCTCAATTAATTGACATGAAACCAACACCATTAAATTATGTAAATGATTCTTATTCAACTTTATTAACTTCCATGTAATTCATTGATGCTTATACTTCATAAACACTATATACATGCTTTATATGACAATTTTGACTCGTGTTATAAATTCATATTTTAAACTGCTTATGAAACACTCATTTCTCAATTAATTCTCCACCAATCTTACAAATTTAACTGACTACATTTTTTCAGATTGCAGTGCAGCAGTTCACCCAAGGCTTGCTGAGACCGAAATTTGCAGTCATACCACTTTGGGGAAAGTATCAACATGTTATTTTGAAAATAAACTAGAAGATACTGATAATAATATTGGATTTCTGCAGTGTGTGTGTAATGGTTATTGAATATAATTGATAATAAATTAATAGTTGTGAAACAATTGTTATTTGTTATATATATGAATAAAAGATTAGTAAACACTTTTAGCTTGTAATTTTTATTCTTCTTATTTACCTATGCTATAAAAATCTTTTATTTAGACTATACATAAATGATAATTTTGATAAAAATTACAAATTCACATTTTCAACTGTTTATAGAAGAATTAATCATTAAGTCGATATTAACACCAACAGAGGGCGGGAGGTTCCCCATACCTTGGTCGACGGCTGACCTGCCACAGGAAGAATCTAGTTGGTTGTGTGCCGTTCACCGTTCCACTGGTCTCCGGAGTGGGGCGGTATATTTATTAGGCTTTTGACCGAATATCTTGTACATTTACGAAAGAATTTTTATAATATCAACGAATTGTTCATATTTTACGCCCGAAGTTAACACAAGTCAGTGTCCTGATCCTCGACCAATGCATTAAGAAAATGATTTAAATTTATCATCAAATTCATATGGAAAAGGGGTATTTTTCAGTTATTGTACAAGTGTATTCTTTTTTAAAAGTACAAAACATTCTGTTAATTTGTACAATCTTTTATGGCTTATCATAATTATTATTTGTTATCATCTGTTTATGCTTAAATTTCGTATCTTTTTACAGTTTTACATTCGTACTTGTGTTAAAGTTTCAACTGTAAATAGTTTTCAATTATTTTGTATTAAAAATGAAGGTTGTCTGTTAGTTTTTGTTTTGATTGTTTCAATTTCTAAATTATCCAGTGTTGTCCACGCACTAGTTGTTATAGAATTATTTTCGTTTTCCTTATGGTGTGTAGTAGTGACAATTGGATTAAGTAAATGATTCTTTTTTAGCATTATTAACTTCCATGTAATTCATTGATGCTGATACTTCATAAACACTATAAACATGCTTTTAAATGACAATTTTGACTAGTGTTATAAATTAATATTTTAAACTGCTTATGAAACACTCAATTCTCAATTAATTCTCCACTTATTTTACATATTTAACTGACTACATTTTTTTCAGATTGCAGTGCAGCAGTTCATTCAAGGCTTGCTGAGACAGGAATTTGCAATCATACCACTTTGGGAAAGTATCAACATCTTATTTTGAAAATAAACTAGAAGATATTGATAATAATATTGGATTTATGCAATGTGTGTGTAATGGTTATTGAATATAATTGATAGCAAATTAATACTAGTGAAACAAAAAATTAGTATCATGAAACCAAGACCAATGAATTAAGTAAATGATTCTTATTTAGCATTATTAAGTTGCATGTATTTTTGTTGATGCTGATACTTCATAAACACTATAAAACATGTTTTTATATGGTAAATTTGGAGTATATTAAAAATTCAAATTTTTTATGGCTTATGAAACACTCAATTCTCATGTTAGTATCTTGAAACCTTGACCACTAGAAAGAGAAATTGGATCTGATTTAGCATTAATTACTTTCATACATTACATTAAGCTAATGTTTCATAAACTCTATAAAACATGTTTTTATATGGTAAATTTGGCGTATTTTACAAATTCATTTTTTTAATTGCTTATAAAATACTCAATTCTCATGTTAGTATCTTGAAACCTTCACCACTAGAAATAGAATATGTTTCTGATTAAGCATTAATTACTTTCATACATTACATTTAAGCCAATACTTCATAAACACTATAAAACCTGTTTTTTTATGGTAAATTTGGAGTATATTAAAAATTCAAATTTTTTATGGCTTATGAAACACTCAATTCTCATGTTAGTATCTTGAAACCTTGACCACTAGAAAGAGAAATTGGATCTGATTTAGCATTAATTACTTTCATACATTACATTTAAGCTAATGTTTCATAAACTCTATAAAACATGTTTTTATATGGTAAATTTGACGTATTTTACAAATTCAAATTTTTTATGGCTTATGAAACACTAAATTCTCATGTTAGTATCTTGAAACCTTGACCACTAGAAAGGGAAATTGGATCTGATTTAGCATTAATTACTTTCATACATTACATTTAAGCCAATGTTTCATAAACTCTATAAAACATGTTTTTATATGGTAAATTTGACGTATTTTACAAATTCATTTTTTAATTGCTTATAAAATACTCAATTCTCATGTTAGTATCTTGAAACCTTCACCACTAGAAATAGAATATGTTTCTTATTAAGCATTAATTACTTTCATACATTACATTTAAGCCAATACTTCATAAACACTATAAAACATGTTTTTATATGGTAAATTTGGAGTATATTAAAAATTCAAATTTTTTATGGCTTATGAAACACTCAATTCTCATGTTAGTATCTTGAAACCTTGACCACTAGAAAGAGATATTGGATCTGATTTAGCATTAATTACTTTCATACATTTCATTTAAGCCAATACTTCATAAACACTATAAAACATGTTTTTATATGGTAAATTTGGCGTATTTTACAAATTCATTTTTTTAATTGCTTATAAAATACTCAATTCTCATGTTAGTATCTTGAAACCTTCACCACTAGAAAGAGAATATGTTTCCTATTTAGCATTAATTACTTTCATACATTACATTTAAGCCAATGTTTCATAAACTCTATAAAACATGTTTTTATATGGTAAATTTGACGTATTTTACAAATTCATTTTTTTAATTGCTTATAAAATACTCAATTCTCATGTTAGTATCTTGAAACCTTCACTACTAGAAATAGAATATGTTTCTTATTAAGCATTAATTACTTTCATACATTACATTTAAGCCAATACTTCATAAACACTATAAAACATGTTTTTATATGGTAAATTTGGAGTATATTAAAAATTCAAATTTTTTATGGCTTATGAAACACTCAATTCTCATGTTAGTATCTTGAAACCTTGACCACTAGAAAGAGAAATTGGATCTGATTTAGCATTAATTACTTTCATACATTACATTTAAGCCAATACTTCATAAACACTATAAAACCTGTTTTTATATGGTAAATTTGACGTATTTTACAAATTCAAATTTTTTATGGCTTATGAAACACTAAATTCTCATGTTAGTATCTTGAAACCTTGACCACTAGAAAGAGAAATTGGATCTGATTTAGCATTAATTACTTTCATACATTACATTTAAGCCAATGTTTCATAAACTCTATAAAACATGTTTTTATATGGTAAATTTGACGTATTTTACAAATTCATTTTTTTAATTGCTTATAAAATACTCAATTCTCATGTTAGTATCTTGAAACCTTCACCACTAGAAATAGAATATGTTTCTTATTAAGCATTAATTACTTTCATACATTACATTTAAGCCAATACTTCATAAACACTATAAAACATGTTTTTATATGGTAAATTTGGAGTATATTAAAAATTCAAATTTTTTATGGCTTATGAAACACTCAATTCTCATGTTAGTATCTTGAAACCTTGACCACTAGAAAGAGATATTGGATCTGATTTAGCATTAATTACTTTCATACATTTCATTTAAGCCAATACTTCATAAACACTATAAAACATGTTTTTATATGGTAAATTTGGCGTATTTTACAAATTCATTTTTTAATTGCTTATAAAATACTCAATTCTCATGTTAGTATCTTGAAACCTTCACCACTAGAAATAGAATATGTTTCCTATTAAGCATTAATTACTTTCATACATTACATTTAAGCCAATGTTTCATAAACTCTATAAAACATGTTTTATATGGTAAATTTGACGTATTTTACAAATTCATTTTTTTAATTACTTATAAAATACTCAATTCTCATGTTAGTATCTTGAAACCTTCACCACTAGAAATAGAATATGTTTCTTATTAAGCATTAATTACTGTCATACATTACATTTAAGCCAATACTTCATAAACACTATAAAACCTGTTTTTATATGGTAAATTTGGAGTATATTAAAAATTCAAATTTTTTATGGCTTATGAAACACTCAATTCTCAATTAATTGACATGAAACCAACACCATTAAATTATGTAAATGATTCTTATTCAACTTTATTAACTTCCATGTAATTCATTGATGCTTATACTTCATAAACACTATATACATGCTTTTAAATGACAATTTTGACTCGTGTTATAAATTCATATTTTAAACTGCTTATGAAACACTCATTTCTCAATTAATTCTCCACCAATCTTACAAATTTAACTGACTACATTTTTTCAGATTGCAGTGCAGCAGTTCACCCAAGGCTTGCTGAGACAGAAATTTGCATTCATACCACTTTGGGAAAGTATCAACATCTTATTTTGAAAATAAACTAGAAGATACTGATAATAATATTGGATTTCTGCAATGTGTGTGTAATGGTTATTGAATATAATTGATAATAAATTAATAGTTCTGAAACAATTGTTATTTGTTATATATATGAATAAAAGATTAGTAAACACTTTTAGCTTGTAATTTTTATTCTTCTTATTTACCTATGCTATAAAAATCTTTTATTTAGACTATACATAAATGATAATTTTGATAAAAATTACAAATTCACATTTTCAACTGTTTATAGAAGAATTAATCATTAAGTCGATATTAACACCAACAGAGGGCGGGAGGTTCCCCATACCTTGGTCGACGGCTGACCTGCCACAGGAAGAATCTAGTTGGTTGTGTGCCGTTCACCGTTCCACTGGTCTCCGGAGTGGGGCGGTATATTTATTAGGCTTTTGACCGAATATCTTGTACATTTACGAAAGAATATTTATAATATCAACGAATTGTTCATATTTTACGCCCGAAGTTAACACAAGTCAGTGTCCTGATCCTCGACCAATGCATTAAGAAAATGATTTAAATTTATCATCAAATTCATATGGAAAAGGGGTATTTTTCAGTTATTGTACAAGTGTATTCTTTTTTTAAAAGTACAAAACATTCTGTTAATTTGTACAATCTTTTATGGCTTATCATAATTATTATTTGTTATCATCTGTTTATGCTTAAATTTCGTATCTTTTTACAGTTTTACATTCGTACTTGTGTTAAAGTTTCAACTGTAAATAGTTTTCAATTATTTTGTATTAAAAATGAAGGTTGTCTGTTAGTTTTTGTTTTGATTGTTTCAATTTCTAAATTATCCAGTGTTGTCCACGCACTAGTTGTTATAGAATTATTTTCGTTTTCCTTATGGTGTGTAGTAGTGACAATTGGATTAAGTAAATGATTCTTTTTTAGCATTATTAACTTCCATGTAATTCATTGATGCTGATACTTCATAAACACTATAAACATGCTTTTAAATGACAATTTTGACTAGTGTTATAAATTAATATTTTAAACTGCTTATGAAACACTCAATTCTCAATTAATTCTCCACTTATTTTACATATTTAACTGACTACATTTTTTTCAGATTGCAGTGCAGCAGTTCATTCAAGGCTTGCTGAGACAGGAATTTGCAATCATACCACTTTGGGAAAGTATCAACATCTTATTTTGAAAATAAACTAGAAGATATTGATAATAATATTGGATTTATGCAATGTGTGTGTAATGGTTATTGAATATAATTGATAGCAAATTAATACTAGTGAAACAAAAAATTAGTATCATGAAACCAAGACCAATGAATTAAAGTAAATGATTCTTATTTAGCATTATTAACTTGCATGTATTTTTGTTGATGCTGATACTTCATAAACACTATAAAACATGTTTTTATATGGTAAATTTGGAGTATATTAAAAATTCTAATTTTTTATGGCTTATGAAACACTCAATTCTCATGTTAGTATCTTGAAACCTTGACCACTAGAAAGAGAAATTGGATCTGATTTAGCATTAATTACTTTCATACATTACATTAAGGCCAATGTTTCATAAACTCTATAAAACATGTTTTTATATGGTAAATTTGGCGTATTTTACAAATTCATTTTTTAATTGCTTATAAAATACTCAATTCTCATGTTAGTATCTTGAAACCTTCACCACTAGAAATAGAATATGTTTCTTATTAAGCATTAATTACTTTCATACATTACATTTAAGCCAATACTTCATAAACACTATAAAACATGTTTTTATATGGTAAATTTGGAGTATATTAAAAATTCAAATTTTTTATGGCTTATGAAACACTCAATTCTCATGTTAGTATCTTGAAACCTTGACCACTAGAAAGAGATATTGGATCTGATTTAGCATTAATTACTTTCATACATTTCATTTAAGCCAATACTTCATAAACACTATAAAACATGTTTTTATATGGTAAATTTGGCGTATTTTACAAATTCAATTTTTTAATTGCTTATAAAATACTCAATTCTCATGTTAGTATCTTGAAACCTTCACCACTAGAAATAGAATATGTTTCCTATTAAGCATTAATTACTTTCATACATTACATTTAAGCCAATGTTTCATAAACTCTATAAAACATGTTTTTATATGGTAAATTTGACGTATTTTACAAATTCATTTTTTAATTGCTTATAAAATACTCAATTCTCATGTTAGTATCTTGAAACCTTCACTACTAGAAATAGAATATGTTTCTTATTAAGCATTAATTACTTTCATACATTACATTTAAGCCAATACTTCATAAACACTATAAAACATGTTTTTATATGGTAAATTTGGAGTATATTAAAAATTCAAATTTTTTATGGCTTATGAAACACTCAATTCTCATGTTAGTATCTTGAAACCTTGACCACTAGAAAGAGAAATTGGATCTGATTTAGCATTAATTACTTTCATACATTACATTTAAGCCAATACTTCATAAACACTATAAAACCTGTTTTTATATGGTAAATTTGACGTATTTTACAAATTCAAATTTTTTATGGCTTATGAAACACTAAATTCTCATGTTAGTATCTTGAAACCTTGACCACTAGAAAGAGAAATTGGATCTGATTTAGCATTAATTACTTTCATACATTACATTTAAGCCAATGTTTCATAAACTCTATAAAACATGTTTTTATATGGTAAATTTGACGTATTTTACAAATTCATTTTTTTAATTGCTTATAAAATACTCAATTCTCATGTTAGTATCTTGAAACCTTCACCACTAGAAATAGAATATGTTTCTTATTAAGCATTAATTACTTTCATACATTACATTTAAGCCAATACTTCATAAACACTATAAAACATGTTTTTATATGGTAAATTTGGAGTATATTAAAAATTCAAATTTTTTATGGCTTATGAAACACTCAATTCTCATGTTAGTATCTTGAAACCTTGACCACTAGAAAGAGATATTGGATCTGATTTAGCATTAATTACTTTCATACATTTCATTTAAGCCAATACTTCATAAACACTATAAAACATGTTTTTATATGGTAAATTTGGCGTATTTTACAAATTCATTTTTTAATTGCTTATAAAATACTCAATTCTCATGTTAGTATCTTGAAACCTTCACCACTAGAAATAGAATATGTTTCCTATTAAGCATTAATTACTTTCATACATTACATTTAAGCCAATGTTTCATAAACTCTATAAAACATGTTTTTATATGGTAAATTTGACGTATTTTACAAATTCATTTTTTTAATTACTTATAAAATACTCAATTCTCATGTTAGTATCTTGAAACCTTCACCACTAGAAATAGAATATGTTTCTTATTAAGCATTAATTACTGTCATACATTACATTTAAGCCAATACTTCATAAACACTATAAAACCTGTTTTTATATGGTAAATTTGGAGTATATTAAAAATTCAAATTTTTTATGGCTTATGAAACACTCAATTCTCAATTAATTGACATGAAACCAACACCATTAAATTATGTAAATGATTCTTATTCAACTTTATTAACTTCCATGTAATTCATTGATGCTTATACTTCATAAACACTATATACATGCTTTTAAATGACAATTTTGACTCGTGTTATAAATTCATATTTTAAACTGCTTATGAAACACTCATTTCTCAATTAATTCTCCACCAATCTTACAAATTTAACTGACTACATTTTTTCAGATTGCAGTGCAGCAGTTCACCCAAGGCTTGCTGAGACAGAAATTTGCATTCATACCACTTTGGGAAAGTATCAACATCTTATTTTGAAAATAAACTAGAAGATACTGATAATAATATTGGATTTCTGCAATGTGTGTGTAATGGTTATTGAATATAATTGATAATAAATTAATAGTTCTGAAACAATTGTTATTTGTTATATATATGAATAAAAGATTAGTAAACACTTTTAGCTTGTAATTTTTATTCTTCTTATTTACCTATGCTATAAAAATCTTTTATTTAGACTATACATAAATGATAATTTTGATAAAAATTACAAATTCACATTTTCAACTGTTTATAGAAGAATTAATCATTAAGTCGATATTAACACCAACAGAGGGCGGGAGGTTCCCCATACCTTGGTCGACGGCTGACCTGCCACAGGAAGAATCTAGTTGGTTGTGTGCCGTTCACCGTTCCACTGGTCTCCGGAGTGGGGCGGTATATTTATTAGGCTTTTGACCGAATATCTTGTACATTTACGAAAGAATATTTATAATATCAACGAATTGTTCATATTTTACGCCCGAAGTTAACACAAGTCAGTGTCCTGATCCTCGACCAATGCATTAAGAAAATGATTTAAATTTATCATCAAATTCATATGGAAAAGGGGTATTTTTCAGTTATTGTACAAGTGTATTCTTTTTTTAAAAGTACAAAACATTCTGTTAATTTGTACAATCTTTTATGGCTTATCATAATTATTATTTGTTATCATCTGTTTATGCTTAAATTTCGTATCTTTTTACAGTTTTACATTCGTACTTGTGTTAAAGTTTCAACTGTAAATAGTTTTCAATTATTTTGTATTAAAAATGAAGGTTGTCTGTTAGTTTTTGTTTTGATTGTTTCAATTTCTAAATTATCCAGTGTTGTCCACGCACTAGTTGTTATAGAATTATTTTCGTTTTCCTTATGGTGTGTAGTAGTGACAATTGGATTAAGTAAATGATTCTTTTTAGCATTATTAACTTCCATGTAATTCATTGATGCTGATACTTCATAAACACTATAAACATGCTTTTAAATGACAATTTTGACTAGTGTTATAAATTAATATTTTAAACTGCTTATGAAACACTCAATTCTCAATTAATTCTCCACTTATTTTACATATTTAACTGACTACATTTTTTTCAGATTGCAGTGCAGCAGTTCATTCAAGGCTTGCTGAGACAGGAATTTGCAATCATACCACTTTGGGAAAGTATCAACATCTTATTTTGAAAATAAACTAGAAGATATTGATAATAATATTGGATTTATGCAATGTGTGTATAATGGTTATTGAATATAATTGATAGCAAATTAATACTAGTGAAACAAAAAATTAGTATCATGAAACCAAGACCAATGAATTAAGTAAATGATTCTTATTTAGCATTATTAACTTGCATGTATTTTTGTTGATGCTGATACTTCATAAACACTATAAAACATGTTTTTATATGGTAAATTTGGAGTATATTAAAAATTCTAATTTTTTATGGCTTATGAAACACTCAATTCTCATGTTAGTATCTTGAAACCTTGACCACTAGAAAGAGAAATTGGATCTGATTTAGCATTAATTACTTTCATACATTACATTAAGGCCAATGTTTCATAAACTCTATAAAACATGTTTTTATATGGTAAATTTGGCGTATTTTACAAATTCATTTTTTTAATTGCTTATAAAATACTCAATTCTCATGTTAGTATCTTGAAACCTTCACCACTAGAAATAGAATATGTTTCTTATTAAGCATTAATTACTTTCATACATTACATTTAAGGCCAATACTTCATAAACACTATAAAACATGTTTTTATATGGTAAATTTGGAGTATATTACAAATTCAAATTTTTTATGGCTTATGAAACACTCAATTCTCATGTTAGTATCTTGAAACCTTGACCACTAGAAGAGATATTGGATCTGATTTAGCATTAATTACTTTCATACATTTCATTTAAGCTAATACTTTCATAAACTCTATAAAACATGTTTTTATATGGTAAATTTGGCGTATTTTACAAATTCAATTTTTTTATTGCTTATGAAACTACTCAATTCTCATGTTAGTATCTTGAAACCTTTACCACTAGAAATAGAATATGTTTCCTGATTTAGCATTAATTACTTTCATACATTACATTTAAGCCAATGTTTCATAAACTCTATAAAACATGTTTTTATATGGTAAATTTGACGTATTTTACAAATTCATTTTTTTAATTGCTTATAAAATACTCAATTCTCATGTTAGTATCTTGAAACCTTCACCACTAGAAATAGAATATGTTTCTTATTAAGCATTAATTACTTTCATACATTACATTTAAGCCAATACTTCATAAACACTATAAAACATGTTTTTATATGGTAAATTTGGAGTATATTAAAAATTCAAATTTTTTATGGCTTATGAAACACTCAATTCTCATGTTAGTATCTTGAAACCTTGACCACTAGAAAGAGAAATTGGATCTGATTTAGCATTAATTACTTTCATACATTACATTTAAGCCAATACTTCATAAACACTATAAAACATGTTTTTATATGGTAAATTTGACGTATTTTACAAATTCAAATTTTTTATGGCTTATGAAATACTCAATTCTCATGTTAGTATCTTGAAACCTTGACCACTAGAAAGAGAAATTGGATCTGATTTAGCATTAATTACTTTCATACATTACATTTAAGCCAATGTTTCATAAACTCTATAAAACATGTTTTTATATGGTAAATTTGACGTATTTTACAAATTCATTTTTTTAATTGCTTATAAAATACTCAATTCTCATGTTAGTATCTTGAAACCTTCACCACTAGAAATAGAATATGTTTCTTATTAAGCATTAATTACTTTCATACATTACATTTAAGCCAATACTTCATAAACACTATAAAACATGTTTTTATATGGTAAATTTGGAGTATATTAAAAATTCAAATTTTTTATGGCTTATGAAACACTCAATTCTCATGTTAGTATCTTGAAACCTTGACCACTAGAAAGAGATATTGGATCTGATTTAGCATTAATTACTTTCATACATTTCATTTAAGCCAATACTTCATAAACACTATAAAACATGTTTTTATATGGTAAATTTGGCGTATTTTACAAATTCATTTTTTTAATTGCTTATAAAATACTCAATTCTCATGTTAGTATCTTGAAACCTTCACCACTAGAAATAGAATATGTTTCCTATTAAGCATTAATTACTTTCATACATTACATTTAAGCCAATGTTTCATAAACTCTATAAAACATGTTTTTATATGGTAAATTTGACGTATTTTACAAATTCATTTTTTTAATTACTTATAAAATACTCAATTCTCATGTTAGTATCTTGAAACCTTCACCACTAGAAATAGAATATGTTTCTTATTAAGCATTAATTACTGTCATACATTACATTTAAGCCAATACTTCATAAACACTATAAAACCTGTTTTTATATGGTAAATTTGGAGTATATTAAAAATTCAAATTTTTTATGGCTTATGAAACACTCAATTCTCAATTAATTGACATGAAACCAACACCATTAAATTATGTAAATGATTCTTATTCAACTTTATTAACTTCCATGTAATTCATTGATGCTTATACTTCATAAACACTATATACATGCTTTTAAATGACAATTTTGACTCGTGTTATAAATTCATATTTTAAACTGCTTATGAAACACTCATTTCTCAATTAATTCTCCACCAATCTTACAAATTTAACTGACTACATTTTTTCAGATTGCAGTGCAGCAGTTCACCCAAGGCTTGCTGAGACAGAAATTTGCAGTCATACCACTTTGGGGAAAGTATCAACATCTTATTTTGAAAATAAACTAGAAGATACTGATAATAATATTGGATTTCTGCAATGTGTGTGTAATGGTTATTGAATATAATTGATAATAAATTAATAGTTGCTGAAACAATTGTTATTTGTTATATATATGAATAAAAGATTAGTAAACACTTTTAGCTTGTAATTTTTATTCTTCTTATTTACCTATGCTATAAAAATCTTTTATTTAGACTATACATAAATGATAATTTTGATAAAAATTACAAATTCACATTTTCAACTGTTTATAGAAGAATTAATCATTAAGTCGATATTAACACCAACAGAGGGCGGGAGGTTCCCCATACCTTGGTCGACGGCTGACCTGCCACAGGAAGAATCTAGTTGGTTGTGTGCCGTTCACCGTTCCACTGGTCTCCGGAGTGGGGCGGTATATTTATTAGGCTTTTGACCGAATATCTTGTACATTTACGAAAGAATTTTTATAATATCAACGAATTGTTCATATTTTACGCCCGAAGTTAACACAAGTCAGTGTCCTGATCCTCGACCAATGCATTAAGAAAATGATTTAAATTTATCATCAAATTCATATGGAAAAGGGGTATTTTTCAGTTATTGTACAAGTGTATTCTTTTTTTAAAAGTACAAAACATTCTGTTAATTTGTACAATCTTTTATGGCTTATCATAATTATTATTTGTTATCATCTGTTTATGCTTAAATTTCGTATCTTTTTACAGTTTTACATTCGTACTTGTGTTAAAGTTTCAACTGTAAATAGTTTTCAATTATTTTGTATTAAAAATGAAGGTTGTCTGTTAGTTTTTGTTTTGATTGTTTCAATTTCTAAATTATCCAGTGTTGTCCACGCACTAGTTGTTATAGAATTATTTTCGTTTTCCTTATGGTGTGTAGTAGTGACAATTGGATTAAGTAAATGATTCTTTTTTAGCATTATTAACTTCCATGTAATTCATTGATGCTGATACTTCATAAACACTATAAACATGCTTTTAAATGACAATTTTGACTAGTGTTATAAATTAATATTTTAAACTGCTTATGAAACACTCAATTCTCAATTAATTCTCCACTTATTTTACATATTTAACTGACTACATTTTTTTCAGATTGCAGTGCAGCAGTTCATTCAAGGCTTGCTGAGACAGGAATTTGCAATCATACCACTTTGGGAAAGTATCAACATCTTATTTTGAAAATAAACTAGAAGATATTGATAATAATATTGGATTTATGCAATGTGTGTGTAATGGTTATTGAATATAATTGATAGCAAATTAATACTAGTGAAACAAAAAATTAGTATCATGAAACCAAGACCAATGAATTAAGTAAATGATTCTTATTTAGCATTATTAACTTGCATGTATTTTTGTTGATGCTGATACTTCATAAACACTATAAAACATGTTTTTATATGGTAAATTTGGAGTATATTAAAAATTCTAATTTTTTATGGCTTATGAAACACTCAATTCTCATGTTAGTATCTTGAAACCTTGACCACTAGAAAGAGAAATTGGATCTGATTTAGCATTAATTACTTTCATACATTACATTAAGGCCAATGTTTCATAAACTCTATAAAACATGTTTTTATATGGTAAATTTGGCGTATTTTACAAATTCATTTTTTTAATTGCTTATAAAATACTCAATTCTCATGTTAGTATCTTGAAACCTTGACCACTAGAAATAGAATATGTTCTGATTTAGCATTAATTACTTTCATACATTACATTTAAGCAATACTTCATAAACTCTATAAAACATGTTTTTATATGGTAAATTTGACGTATTTTACAAATTCAAATTTTTTATGGCTTATGAAACACTAAATTCTCATGTTAGTATCTTGAAACCTTCACCACTAGAAATAGAATATGTTTCTTATTAAGCATTAATTACTTTCATACATTACATTTAAGCCAATGTTTCATAAACTCTATAAAACATGTTTTTATATGGTAAATTTGGACGTATATTACAAATTCAAATTTTTTATGGCTTATGAAACACTAATCTCATGTTAGTATCTTGAAACCTTGACCACTAGAAAGAGAAATTGGATCTGATTTAGCATTAATTACTTTCATACATTACATTTAAGCCAATGTTTCATAAACTCTATAAAACATGTTTTTATATGGTAAATTTGACGTATTTTACAAATTCATTTTTTTAATTGCTTATAAAATACTCAATTCTCATGTTAGTATCTTGAAACCTTGACCACTAGAAAGAGAATATGTTTCTTATTTAGCATTAATTACTTTCATACATTTCATTTAAGCCAATACTTCATAAACACTATAAAACATGTTTTATATGGTAAATTTGGCGTATTTTACAAATTCATTTTTTTAATTGCTTATAAAAACTCAATTCTCATGTTAGTATCTTGAAACCTTCACCACTAGAAATAGAATATGGTCTTATTAGCATTAATTACTTTCATACATTACATTTAAGCCAATACTTCATAAACACTATAAAACATGTTTTATATGGTAAATTTGGAGTATATTAAAAATTCAAATTTTTTATGGCTTATGAAACACTCAATTCTCATGTTAGTATCTTGAAACCTTGACCACTAGAAAGAGAAATTGGATCTGATTTAGCATTAATTACTTTCATACATTACATTTAAGCCAATGTTCATAAACTCTATAAAACATGTTTTTATATGGTAAATTTGGCGTATTTACAAATTCATTTTTTTAATTGCTTATAAAATACTCAATTCTCATGTTAGTATCTTGAAACCTTCACCACTAGAAATAGAATATGTTCTTATTAAGCATTAATTACTTTCATACATTACATTTAAGCCTAATACTTCATAAACACTATAAAACATGTTTTTATATGGTAAATTTAGAGTATATTAAAATTCAAATTTTATGGCTTATGAAACACTCAATTCTCATGTTAGTATCTTGAAACCTTGACCACTAGAAAGAGAAATTGGATCTGATTTAGCATTAATTACTTTCTACATTACATTTAAGCCAATGTTTCATAAACTCTATAAAACATGTTTTTATATGGTAAATTTGGCGTATTTTACAAATTCATTTTTTTAATTGCTTATAAAATACTCAATTCTCATGTTAGTATCTTGAAACCTTCACCACTAGAAATAGAATATGTTTCTTATTAAGCATTAATTACTTTCATACATTACATTTAAGCCAATACTTCATAAACACTATAAAACATGTTTTTATATGGTAAATTTGGAGTATATTAAAAATTCAAATTTTTTATGGCTTATGAAACACTCAATTCTCATGTTAGTATCTTGAAACCTTGACCACTAGAAAGAGAAATTGGATCTGATTTAGCATTAATTACTTTCATACATTACATTTAAGCCAATGTTTCATAAACTCTATAAAACATGTTTTTATTTGGTAAATTTGGCGTATTTTACAAATTCATTTTTTAATTGCTTATAAAATACTCAATTCTCATGTTAGTATCTTGAAACCTTCACCACTAGAAATAGAATAAGTTTCTTATTAGCATTAATTACTTTCATACATTTCATTAGCCAATACTTCATAAACACTATAAAACATGTTTTTATATGGTAAATTTGGAGTATATTAAAAATTCAAATTTTTTATGGCTTATGAAACACTCAATTCTATGTTAGTATCTTGAAACCTTGACCACTAGAAAGAGATATTGGATCTGATTTAGCATTAATTACTTTCATACATTACATTTAAGCCAATGTTCATAAACTCTATAAAACATGTTTTTATATGGTAAATTTGGCGTATTTTACAAATTCATTTTTTAATTGCTTATAAAATACTCAATTCTCATGTTAGTATCTTGAAACCTTCACCACTAGAAATAGAATATGTTTCTATTAAGCATTAATTACTTTCATACATTACATTTAAGCCAATACTTCATAAACACTATAAAACATGTTTTTATATGGTAAATTTGGAGTATATTAAAAATTCAAATTTTTTATGGCTTATGAAACACTCAATTCTCAATTAATTGACATGAAACCAACACCATTAAATTATGTAAATGATTCTTATTCAACTTTATTAACTTCCATGTAATTCATTGATGCTTATACTTCATAAACACTATATACATGCTTTTAAATGACAATTTTGACTCGTGTTATAAATTCATATTTTAAACTGCTTATGAAACACTCATTTCTCAATTAATTCTCCACCAATCTTACAAATTTAACTGACTACATTTTTTCAGATTGCAGTGCAGCAGTTCACCCAAGGCTTGCTGAGACCGAAATTTGCAGTCATACCACTTTGGGGAAAGTATCAACATGTTATTTTGAAAATAAACTAGAAGATACTGATAATAATATTGGATTTCTGCAGTGTGTGTGTAATGGTTATTGAATATAATTGATAATAAATTAATAGTTGTGAAACAATTGTTATTTGTTATATATATGAATAAAAGATTAGTAAACACTTTTAGCTTGTAATTTTTATTCTTCTTATTTACCTATGCTATAAAAATCTTTTATTTAGACTATACATAAATGATAATTTTGATAAAAATTACAAATTCACATTTTCAACTGTTTATAGAAGAATTAATCATTAAGTCGATATTAACACCAACAGAGGGCGGGAGGTTCCCCATACCTTGGTCGACGGCTGACCTGCCACAGGAAGAATCTAGTTGGTTGTGTGCCGTTCACCGTTCCACTGGTCTCCGGAGTGGGGCGGTATATTTATTAGGCTTTTGACCGAATATCTTGTACATTTACGAAAGAATTTTTATAATATCAACGAATTGTTCATATTTTACGCCCGAAGTTAACACAAGTCAGTGTCCTGATCCTCGACCAATGCATTAAGAAAATGATTTAAATTTATCATCAAATTCATATGGAAAAGGGGTATTTTTCAGTTATTGTACAAGTGTATTCTTTTTTTAAAAGTACAAAACATTCTGTTAATTTGTACAATCTTTTATGGCTTATCATAATTATTATTTGTTATCATCTGTTTATGCTTAAATTTCGTATCTTTTTACAGTTTTACATTCGTACTTGTGTTAAAGTTTCAACTGTAAATAGTTTTCAATTATTTTGTATTAAAAATGAAGGTTGTCTGTTAGTTTTTGTTTTGATTGTTTCAATTTCTAAATTATCCAGTGTTGTCCACGCACTAGTTGTTATAGAATTATTTTCGTTTTCCTTATGGTGTGTAGTAGTGACAATTGGATTAAGTAAATGATTCTTTTTTAGCATTATTAACTTCCATGTAATTCATTGATGCTGATACTTCATAAACACTATAAACATGCTTTTAAATGACAATTTTGACTAGTGTTATAAATTAATATTTTAAACTGCTTATGAAACACTCAATTCTCAATTAATTCTCCACTTATTTTACATATTTAACTGACTACATTTTTTCAGATTGCAGTGCAGCAGTTCATTCAAGGCTTGCTGAGACAGGAATTTGCAATCATACCACTTTGGGAAAGTATCAACATCTTATTTTGAAAATAAACTAGAAGATATTGATAATAATATTGGATTATGCAATGTGTGTGTAATGGTTATTGAATATAATTGATAGCAAATTAATACTAGTGAAACAAAAAATTAGTATCATGAAACCAAGACCAATGAATTAAGTAATGATTCTTATTTAGCATTATTAACTTGCATGTATTTTTGTTGATGCTGATACTTCATAAACACTATAAAACATGTTTTATATGGTAAATTTGGAGTATATTAAAAATTCTAATTTTTTATGGCTTATGAAACACTCAATTCTCATGTTAGTATCTTGAAACCTTGACCACTAGAAAGAGAAATTGGATCTGATTTAGCATTAATTACTTCATACATTACATTTAAGCTAATGTTTCATAAACTCTATAAAACATGTTTTTATATGGTAAATTTGGCGTATTTTACAAATTCATTTTTTTAATTGCTTATAAAATACTCAATTCTCATGTTAGTATCTTGAAACCTTCACCACTAGAAATAGAATATGTTTCTGATTAAGCATTAATTACTTTCATACATTACATTTAAGCCAATACTTCATAAACACTATAAAACCTGTTTTTTATGGTAAATTTGGAGTATATTAAAAATTCAAATTTTTTATGGCTTATGAAACACTCAATTCTCATGTTAGTATCTTGAAACCTTGACCACTAGAAAGAGAAATTGGATCTGATTTAGCATTAATTACTTTCATACATTACATTTAAGCTAATGTTTCATAAACTCTATAAAACATGTTTTATATGGTAAATTTGACGTATTTTACAAATTCAAATTTTTTATGGCTTATGAAACACTAAATTCTCATGTTAGTATCTTGAAACCTTGACCACTAGAAAGGGAAATTGGATCTGATTTAGCATTAATTACTTTCATACATTACATTTAAGCCAATGTTTCATAAACTCTATAAAACATGTTTTTATATGGTAAATTTGACGTATTTTACAAATTCATTTTTTTAATTGCTTATAAAATACTCAATTCTCATGTTAGTATCTTGAAACCTTCACCACTAGAAATAGAATATGTTTCTTATTAAGCATTAATTACTTTCATACATTACATTTAAGCCAATACTTCATAAACACTATAAAACATGTTTTTATATGGTAAATTTGGAGTATATTAAAAATTCAAATTTTTTATGGCTTATGAAACACTCAATTCTCATGTTAGTATCTTGAAACCTTGACCACTAGAAAGAGATATTGGATCTGATTTAGCATTAATTACTTTCATACATTTCATTTAAGCCAATACTTCATAAACACTATAAAACATGTTTTTATATGGTAAATTTGGCGTATTTTACAAATTCATTTTTTTAATTGCTTATAAAATACTCAATTCTCATGTTAGTATCTTGAAACCTTCACCACTAGAAATAGAATATGTTTCCTATTAAGCATTAATTACTTTCATACATTACATTTAAGCCAATGTTTCATAAACTCTATAAAACATGTTTTTATATGGTAAATTTGACGTATTTTACAAATTCATTTTTTAATTGCTTATAAAATACTCAATTCTCATGTTAGTATCTTGAAACCTTCACTACTAGAAATAGAATATGTTTCTTATTAAGCATTAATTACTTTCATACATTACATTTAAGCCAATACTTCATAAACACTATAAAACATGTTTTATATGGTAAATTTGGAGTATATTAAAAATTCAAATTTTTTATGGCTTATGAAACACTCAATTCTCATGTTAGTATCTTGAAACCTTGACCACTAGAAAGAGAAATTGGATCTGATTTAGCATTAATTACTTTCATACATTACATTTAAGCCAATACTTCATAAACACTATAAAACCTGTTTTTATATGGTAAATTTGACGTATTTTACAAATTCAAATTTTTTATGGCTTATGAAACACTAAATTCTCATGTTAGTATCTTGAAACCTTGACCACTAGAAAGAGAAATTGGATCTGATTTAGCATTAATTACTTTCATACATTACATTTAAGCCAATGTTTCATAAACTCTATAAAACATGTTTTTATATGGTAAATTTGACGTATTTTACAAATTCATTTTTTTAATTGCTTATAAAATACTCAATTCTCATGTTAGTATCTTGAAACCTTCACCACTAGAAATAGAATATGTTTCTTATTAAGCATTAATTACTTTCATACATTACATTTAAGCCAATACTTCATAAACACTATAAAACATGTTTTTATATGGTAAATTTGGAGTATATTAAAAATTCAAATTTTTTATGGCTTATGAAACACTCAATTCTCATGTTAGTATCTTGAAACCTTGACCACTAGAAAGAGATATTGGATCTGATTTAGCATTAATTACTTTCATACATTTCATTTAAGCCAATACTTCATAAACACTATAAAACATGTTTTTATATGGTAAATTTGGCGTATTTTACAAATTCATTTTTTTAATTGCTTATAAAATACTCAATTCTCATGTTAGTATCTTGAAACCTTCACCACTAGAAATAGAATATGTTTCCTATTAAGCATTAATTACTTTCATACATTACATTTAAGCCAATGTTTCATAAACTCTATAAAACATGTTTTTATATGGTAAATTTGACGTATTTTACAAATTCATTTTTTTAATTACTTATAAAATACTCAATTCTCATGTTAGTATCTTGAAACCTTCACCACTAGAAATAGAATATGTTTCTTATTAAGCATTAATTACTGTCATACATTACATTTAAGCCAATACTTCATAAACACTATAAAACCTGTTTTTATATGGTAAATTTGGAGTATATTAAAAATTCAAATTTTTTATGGCTTATGAAACACTCAATTCTCAATTAATTGACATGAAACCAACACCATTAAATTATGTAAATGATTCTTATTCAACTTTATTAACTTCCATGTAATTCATTGATGCTTATACTTCATAAACACTATATACATGCTTTTAAATGACAATTTTGACTCGTGTTATAAATTCATATTTTAAACTGCTTATGAAACACTCATTTCTCAATTAATTCTCCACCAATCTTACAAATTTAACTGACTACATTTTTCAGATTGCAGTGCAGCAGTTCACCCAAGGCTTGCTGAGACAGAAATTTGCATTCATACCACTTTGGGAAAGTATCAACATCTTATTTTGAAAATAAACTAGAAGATACTGATAATAATATTGGATTTCTGCAATGTGTGTGTAATGGTTATTGAATATAATTGATAATAAATTAATAGTTCTGAAACAATTGTTATTTGTTATATATATGAATAAAAGATTAGTAAACACTTTTAGCTTGTAATTTTTATTCTTCTTATTTACCTATGCTATAAAAATCTTTTATTTAGACTATACATAAATGATAATTTTGATAAAAATTACAAATTCACATTTTCAACTGTTTATAGAAGAATTAATCATTAAGTCGATATTAACACCAACAGAGGGCGGGATGTTCCCCATACCTTGGTCGACGGCTGACCTGCCACAGGAAGAATCTAGTTGGTTGTGTGCCGTTCACCGTTCCACTGGTCTCCGGAGTGGGGCGGTATATTTATTAGGCTTTTGACCGAATATCTTGTACATTTACGAAAGAATATTTATAATATCAACGAATTGTTCATATTTTACGCCCGAAGTTAACACAAGTCAGTGTCCTGATCCTCGACCAATGCATTAAGAAAATGATTTAAATTTATCATCAAATTCATATGGAAAAGGGGTATTTTTCAGTTATTGTACAAGTGTATTCTTTTTTAAAAGTACAAAACATTCTGTTAATTTGTACAATCTTTTATGGCTTATCATAATTATTATTTGTTATCATCTGTTTATGCTTAAATTTCGTATCTTTTTACAGTTTTACATTCGTACTTGTGTTAAAGTTTCAACTGTAAATAGTTTTCAATTATTTTGTATTAAAAATGAAGGTTGTCTGTTAGTTTTTGTTTTGATTGTTTCAATTTCTAAATTATCCAGTGTTGTCCACGCACTAGTTGTTATAGAATTATTTTCGTTTTCCTTATGGTGTGTAGTAGTGACAATTGGATTAAGTAAATGATTCTTTTTTAGCATTATTAACTTCCATGTAATTCATTGATGCTGATACTTCATAAACACTATAAACATGCTTTTAAATGACAATTTTGACTAGTGTTATAAATTAATATTTTAAACTGCTTATGAAACACTCAATTCTCAATTAATTCTCCACTTATTTTACATATTTAACTGACTACATTTTTTTCAGATTGCAGTGCAGCAGTTCATTCAAGGCTTGCTGAGACAGGAATTTGCAATCATACCACTTTGGGAAAGTATCAACATCTTATTTTGAAAATAAACTAGAAGATATTGATAATAATATTGGATTTATGCAATGTGTGTATAATGGTTATTGAATATAATTGATAGCAAATTAATACTAGTGAAACAAAAAATTAGTATCATGAAACCAAGACCAATGAATTAAATAAATGATTCTTATTTAGCATTATTAACTTGCATGTATTTTTGTTGATGCTGATACTTCATAAACACTATAAAACATGTTTTTATATGGTAAATTTGGAGTATATTAAAAATTCTAATTTTTTATGGCTTATGAAACACTCAATTCTCATGTTAGTATCTTGAAACCTTGACCACTAGAAAGAGAAATTGGATCTGATTTAGCATTAATTACTTTCATACATTACATTAAGGCCAATGTTTCATAAACTCTATAAAACATGTTTTTATATGGTAAATTTGGCGTATTTTACAAATTCATTTTTTTAATTGCTTATAAAATACTCAATTCTCATGTTAGTATCTTGAAACCTTGACCACTAGAAAGAGAAATTGGATCTGATTTAGCATTAATTACTTTCATACATTACATTTAAGCTAATGTTTCATAAACTCTATAAAACATGTTTTTATATGGTAAATTTGACGTATTTTACAAATTCAAATTTTTTATGGCTTATGAAACACTAAATTCTCATGTTAGTATCTTGAAACCTTGACCACTAGAAATAGAATATGTTTCTTATTAAGCATTAATTACTTTCATACATTACATTTAAGCCAATACTTCATAAACACTATAAAACATGTTTTTATATGGTAAATTTGGAGTATATTAAAAATTCAAATTTTTATGGCTTATGAAACACTCAATTCTCATGTTAGTATCTTGAAACCTTGACCACTAGAAAGAGATATTGGATCTGATTTAGCATTAATTACTTTCATACATTTCATTTAAGCCAATACTTCATAAACACTATAAAACATGTTTTTATATGGTAAATTTGGCGTATTTTACAAATTCATTTTTTTAATTGCTTATAAAATACTCAATTCTCATGTTAGTATCTTGAAACCTTCACCACTAGAAATAGAATATGTTTCCTATTAAGCATTAATTACTTTCATACATTACATTTAAGCCAATACTTCATAAACACTATAAAACATGTTTTTATATGGTAAATTTGGAGTATATTAAAAATTCAAATTTTTTATGGCTTATGAAACACTCAATTCTCATGTTAGTATCTTGAAACCTTGACCACTAGAAAGAGAAATTGGATCTGATTTAGCATTAATTACTTTCATACATTACATTTAAGCCAATGTTTCATAAACTCTATAAAACATGTTTTCATATGGTAAATTTGGCGTATTTTACAAATTCATTTTTTTAATTGCTTATAAAATACTCAATTCTCATGTTAGTATCTTGAAACCTTGACCACTAGAAAGAGAAATTGGATCTGATTTAGCATTAATTACTTTCATACATTACATTTAAGCCAATGTTTCATAAACTCTATAAAACATGTTTTTATATGGTAAATTTGACGTATTTTACAAATTCATTTTTTTAATTGCTTATAAAATACTCAATTCTCATGTTAGTATCTTGAAACCTTGACCACTAGAAAGAGAATATGTTTCTTATTTAGCATTTATTACTTTCATACATTACATTTAAGCTAATACTTCATAAACACTATAAAACATGTTTTTATATGGTAAATTTAGAGTATATTAAAAATTCAAATTTTTTATGGCTTATGAAACACTCAATTCTCATGTTAGTATCTTGAAACCTTGACCACTAGAAAGAGAAATTGGATCTGATTTAGCATTAATTACTTTCATACATTACATTTAAGCCAATGTTTCATAAACTCTATAAAACATGTTTTTATATGGTAAATTTGGCGTATTTTACAAATTCATTTTTTTAATTGCTTATAAAATTCTCAATTCTCATGTTAGTATCTTGAAACCTTCACCACTAGAAATAGAATATGTTTCTTATTTAGCATTAATTACTTTCATACATTTCATTTAAGCCAATACTTCATAAACACTATAAAACATGTTTTTATATGGTAAATTTGGCGTATTTTACAAATTCATTTTTTTAATTGCTTATAAAATACTCAATTCTCATGTTAGTATCTTGAAACCTTCACCACTAGAAATAGAATATGTTTCCTATTAAGCATTAATTACTTTCATACATTACATTTAAGCCAATACTTCATAAACACTATAAAACATGTTTTTATATGGTAAATTTGGAGTATATTAAAAATTCAAATTTTTTATGGCTTATGAAACACTCAATTCTCAATTAATTGACATGAAACCAACACCATTAAATTATGTAAATGATTCTTATTCAACTTTATTAACATCCATGTAATTCATTGATGCTTATACTTCATAAACACTATATACATGCTTTTAAATGACAATTTTGACTCGTGTTATAAATTCATATTTTAAACTGCTTATGAAACACTCATTTCTCAATTAATTCTCCACCAATCTTACAAATTTAACTGACTACATTTTTTCAGATTGCAGTGCAGCAGTTCACCCAAGGCTTGCTGAGACAGAAATTTGCATTCATACCACTTTGGGAAAGTATCAACATCTTATTTTGAAAATAAACTAGAAGATACTGATAATAATATTGGATTTCTGCAATGTGTGTGTAATGGTTATTGAATATAATTGATAATAAATTAATAGTTCTGAAACAATTGTTATTTGTTATATATATGAATAAAAGATTAGTAAACACTTTTAGCTTGTAATTTTTATTCTTCTTATTTACCTATGCTATAAAAATCTTTTATTTAGACTATACATAAATGATAATTTTGATAAAAATTACAAATTCACATTTTCAACTGTTTATAGAAGAATT
This sequence comes from Rhopalosiphum maidis, assembly GCF_003676215.2. NCBI lineage: Eukaryota > Metazoa > Arthropoda > Insecta > Hemiptera > Aphididae > Rhopalosiphum > Rhopalosiphum maidis. Next base: position 18,583 of record NC_040879.1, on the reverse strand, counting down.
AATCATTAAGTCGATATTAACACCAACAGAGGGCGGGAGGTTCCCCATACCTTGGTCGACGGCTGACCTGCCACAGGAAGAATCTAGTTGGTTGTGTGCCGTTCACCGTTCCACTGGTCTCCGGAGTGGGGCGGTATATTTATTAGGCTTTTGACCGAATATCTTGTACATTTACGAAAGAATATTTATAATATCAACGAATTGTTCATATTTTACGCCCGAAGTTAACACAAGTCAGTGTCCTGATCCTCGACCAATGCATTAAGAAAATGATTTAAATTTATCATCAAATTCATATGGAAAAGGGGTATTTTTCAGTTATTGTACAAGTGTATTCTTTTTTAAAAGTACAAAACATTCTGTTAATTTGTACAATCTTTTATGGCTTATCATAATTATTATTTGTTATCATCTGTTTATGCTTAAATTTCGTATCTTTTTACAGTTTTACATTCGTACTTGTGTTAAAGTTTCAACTGTAAATAGTTTTCAATTATTTTGTATTAAAAATGAAGGTTGTCTGTTAGTTTTTGTTTTGATTGTTTCAATTTCTAAATTATCCAGTGTTGTCCACGCACTAGTTGTTATAGAATTATTTTCGTTTTCCTTATGGTGTGTAGTAGTGACAATTGGATTAAGTAAATGATTCTTTTTAGCATTATTAACTTCCATGTAATTCATTGATGCTGATACTTCATAAACACTATAAACATGCTTTTAAATGACAATTTTGACTAGTGTTATAAATTAATATTTTAAACTGCTTATGAAACACTCAATTCTCAATTAATTCTCCACTTATTTTACATATTTAACTGACTACATTTTTTTCAGATTGCAGTGCAGCAGTTCATTCAAGGCTTGCTGAGACAGGAATTTGCAATCATACCACTTTGGGAAAGTATCAACATCTTATTTTGAAAATAAACTAGAAGATATTGATAATAATATTGGATTTATGCAATGTGTGTGTAATGGTTATTGAATATAATTGATAGCAAATTAATACTAGTGAAACAAAAAATTAGTATCATGAAACCAAGACCAATGAATTAAATAAATGATTCTTATTTAGCATTATGAACTTGCATGTATTTTTGTTGATGCTGATACTTCATAAACACTATAAAACATGTTTTTATATGGTAAATTTGGAGTATATTAAAAATTCTAATTTTTTATGGCTTATGAAACACTCAATTCTCATGTTAGTATCTTGAAACCTTGACCACTAGAAAGAGAATATGTTTCTTATTTAGCATTTATTACTTTCATACATTACATTTAAGCTAATACTTCATAAACACTATAAAACATGTTTTTATATGGTAAATTTAGAGTATATTAAAAATTCAAATTTTTTATGGCTTATGAAACACTCAATTCTCATGTTAGTATCTTGAAACCTTGACCACTAGAAAGAGAAATTGGATCTGATTTAGCATTAATTACTTTCATACATTACATTTAAGCCAATGTTTCATAAACTCTATAAAACATGTTTTTATATGGTAAATTTGGCGTATTTTACAAATTCATTTTTTTAATTGCTTATAAAATTCTCAATTCTCATGTTAGTATCTTGAAACCTTCACCACTAGAAATAGAATATGTTTCTTATTTAGCATTAATTACTTTCATACATTTCATTTAAGCCAATACTTCATAAACACTATAAAACATGTTTTTATATGGTAAATTTGGCGTATTTTACAAATTCATTTTTTTAATTGCTTATAAAATACTCAATTCTCATGTTAGTATCTTGAAACCTTCACCACTAGAAATAGAATATGTTTCCTATTAAGCATTAATTACTTTCATACATTACATTTAAGCCAATACTTCATAAACACTATAAAACATGTTTTTATATGGTAAATTTGGAGTATATTAAAAATTCAAATTTTTTATGGCTTATGAAACACTCAATTCTCAATTAATTGACATGAAACCAACACCATTAAATTATGTAAATGATTCTTATTCAACTTTATTAACATCCATGTAATTCATTGATGCTTATACTTCATAAACACTATATACATGCTTTTAAATGACAATTTTGACTCGTGTTATAAATTCATATTTTAAACTGCTTATGAAACACTCATTTCTCAATTAATTCTCCACCAATCTTACAAATTTAACTGACTACATTTTTTCAGATTGCAGTGCAGCAGTTCACCCAAGGCTTGCTGAGACAGAAATTTGCATTCATACCACTTTGGGAAAGTATCAACATCTTATTTTGAAAATAAACTAGAAGATACTGATAATAATATTGGATTTCTGCAATGTGTGTGTAATGGTTATTGAATATAATTGATAATAAATTAATAGTTCTGAAACAATTGTTATTTGTTATATATATGAATAAAAGATTAGTAAACACTTTTAGCTTGTAATTTTTATTCTTCTTATTTACCTATGCTATAAAAATCTTTTATTTAGACTATACATAAATGATAATTTTGATAAAAATTACAAATTCACATTTTCAACTGTTTATAGAAGAATTAATCATTAAGTCGATATTAACACCAACAGAGGGCGGGAGGTTCCCATACCTTGGTCGACGGCTGACCTGCCACAGGAAGAATCTAGTTGGTTGTGTGCCGTTCACCGTTCCACTGGTCTCCGGAGTGGGGCGGTATATTTATTAGGCTTTTGACCGAATATCTTGTACATTTACGAAAGAATATTTATAATATCAACGAATTGTTCATATTTTACGCCCGAAGTTAACACAAGTCAGTGTCCTGATCCTCGACCAATGCATTAAGAAAATGATTTAAATTTATCATCAAATTCATATGGAAAAGGGGTATTTTTCAGTTATTGTACAAGTGTATTCTTTTTTTAAAAGTACAAAACATTCTGTTAATTTGTACAATCTTTTATGGCTTATCATAATTATTATTTGTTATCATCTGTTTATGCTTAAATTTCGTATCTTTTTACAGTTTTACATTCGTACTTGTGTTAAAGTTTCAACTGTAAATAGTTTTCAATTATTTTGTATTAAAAATGAAGGTTGTCTGTTAGTTTTTGTTTTGATTGTTTCAATTTCTAAATTATCCAGTGTTGTCCACGCACTAGTTGTTATAGAATTATTTTCGTTTTCCTTATGGTGTGTAGTAGTGACAATTGGATTAAGTAAATGATTCTTTTTTAGCATTATTAACTTCCATGTAATTCATTGATGCTGATACTTCATAAACACTATAAACATGCTTTTAAATGACAATTTTGACTAGTGTTATAAATTAATATTTTAAACTGCTTATGAAACACTCAATTCTCAATTAATTCTCCACTTATTTTACATATTTAACTGACTACATTTTTTTCAGATTGCAGTGCAGCAGTTCATTCAAGGCTTGCTGAGACAGGAATTTGCAATCATACCACTTTGGGAAAGTATCAACATCTTATTTTGAAAATAAACTAGAAGATATTGATAATAATATTGGATTTATGCAATGTGTGTGTAATGGTTATTGAATATAATTGATAGCAAATTAATACTAGTGAAACAAAAAATTAGTATCATGAAACCAAGACCAATGAATTAAATAAATGATTCTTATTTAGCATTATTAACTTGCATGTATTTTTGTTGATGCTGATACTTCATAAACACTATAAAACATGTTTTTATATGGTAAATTTGGAGTATATTAAAAATTCTAATTTTTTATGGCTTATGAAACACTCAATTCTCATGTTAGTATCTTGAAACCTTGACCACTAGAAAGAGAAATTGGATCTGATTTAGCATTAATTACTTTCATACATTACATTAAGGCCAATGTTTCATAAACTCTATAAAACATGTTTTTATATGGTAAATTTGGCGTATTTTACAAATTCATTTTTTAATTGCTTATAAAATACTCAATTCTCATGTTAGTATCTTGAAACCTTGACCACTAGAAAGAGAAATTGGATCTGATTTAGCATTAATTACTTTCATACATTACATTTAAGCTAATGTTTCATAAACTCTATAAAACATGTTTTTATATGGTAAATTTGACGTATTTTACAAATTCAAATTTTTTATGGCTTATGAAACACTAAATTCTCATGTTAGTATCTTGAAACCTTGACCACTAGAAATAGAATATGTTTCTTATTAAGCATTAATTACTTTCATACATTACATTTAAGCCAATACTTCATAAACACTATAAAACATGTTTTTATATGGTAAATTTGGAGTATATTAAAAATTCAAATTTTTTATGGCTTATGAAACACTCAATTCTCATGTTAGTATCTTGAAACCTTGACCACTAGAAAGAGATATTGGATCTGATTTAGCATTAATTACTTTCATACATTTCATTTAAGCCAATACTTCATAAACACTATAAAACATGTTTTTATATGGTAAATTTGGCGTATTTTACAAATTCATTTTTTTAATTGCTTATAAAATACTCAATTCTCATGTTAGTATCTTGAAACCTTCACCACTAGAAATAGAATATGTTTCCTATTAAGCATTAATTACTTTCATACATTACATTTAAGCCAATACTTCATAAACACTATAAAACATGTTTTTATATGGTAAATTTGGAGTATATTAAAAATTCAAATTTTTTATGGCTTATGAAACACTCAATTCTCATGTTAGTATCTTGAAACCTTGACCACTAGAAAGAGAAATTGGATCTGATTTAGCATTAATTACTTTCATACATTACATTTAAGCCAATGTTTCATAAACTCTATAAAACATGTTTTCATATGGTAAATTTGGCGTATTTTACAAATTCATTTTTTTAATTGCTTATAAAATACTCAATTCTCATGTTAGTATCTTGAAACCTTGACCACTAGAAAGAGAAATTGGATCTGATTTAGCATTAATTACTTTCATACATTACATTTAAGCCAATGTTTCATAAACTCTATAAAACATGTTTTCATATGGTAAATTTGGCGTATTTTACAAATTCATTTTTTTAATTGCTTATAAAATACTCAATTCTCATGTTAGTATCTTGAAACCTTGACCACTAGAAAGAGAAATTGGATCTGATTTAGCATTAATTACTTTCATACATTACATTTAAGCCAATGTTTCATAAACTCTATAAAACATGTTTTTATATGGTAAATTTGACGTATTTTACAAATTCATTTTTTTAATTGCTTATAAAATACTCAATTCTCATGTTAGTATCTTGAAACCTTGACCACTAGAAAGAGAATATGTTTCTTATTTAGCATTTATTACTTTCATACATTACATTTAAGCTAATACTTCATAAACACTATAAAACATGTTTTTATATGGTAAATTTAGAGTATATTAAAAATTCAAATTTTTTATGGCTTATGAAACACTCAATTCTCATGTTAGTATCTTGAAACCTTGACCACTAGAAAGAGAAATTGGATCTGATTTAGCATTAATTACTTTCATACATTACATTTAAGCCAATGTTTCATAAACTCTATAAAACATGTTTTTATATGGTAAATTTGGCGTATTTTACAAATTCATTTTTTTAATTGCTTATAAAATTCTCAATTCTCATGTTAGTATCTTGAAACCTTCACCACTAGAAATAGAATATGTTTCTTATTTAGCATTAATTACTTTCATACATTACATTTAAGCCAATACTTCATAAACACTATAAAACATGTTTTTATATGGTAAATTTGGAGTATATTAAAATTCAAATTTTTTATGGCTTATGAAACACTCAATTCTCATGTTAGTATCTTGAAACCTTGACCACTAGAAAGAGAAATTGGATCTGATTTAGCATTAATTACTTTCATACATTACATTTAAGCCAATGTTTCATAAACTCTATAAAACATGTTTTCATATGGTAAATTTGGCGTATTTTACAAATTCATTTTTTTAATTGCTTATAAAATACTCAATTCTCATGTTAGTATCTTGAAACCTTGACCACTAGAAAGAGAAATTGGATCTGATTTAGCATTAATTACTTTCATACATTACATTTAAGCCAATGTTTCATAAACTCTATAAAACATGTTTTTATATGGTAAATTTGACGTATTTTACAAATTCATTTTTTTAATTGCTTATAAAATACTCAATTCTCATGTTAGTATCTTGAAACCTTGACCACTAGAAAGAGAATATGTTTCTTATTTAGCATTTATTACTTTCATACATTACATTTAAGCTAATACTTCATAAACACTATAAAACATGTTTTTATATGTTAAATTTAGAGTATATTAAAAATTCAAATTTTTTATGGCTTATGAAACACTCAATTCTCATGTTAGTATCTTGAAACCTTGACCGCTAGAAAGAGAAATTGGATCTGATTTAGCATTAATTACTTTCATACATTACATTTAAGCCAATGTTTCATAAACTCTATAAAACATGTTTTTATATGGTAAATTTGGCGTATTTTACAAATTCATTTTTTTAATTGCTTATAAAATACTCAATTCTCATGTTAGTATCTTGAAACCTTCACCACTAGAAATAGAATATGTTTCTTATTAAGCATGATTACTTTCATACATTACATTTAAGCCAATACTTCATAAACACTATAAAACATGTTTTTATATGGTAAATTTGGAGTATATTAAAAATTCAAATATTTTATGGCTTATGAAACACTCAATTCTCATGTTAGTATCTTGAAACCTTGACCACTAGAAAGAGATATTGGATCTGATTTAGCATTAATTACTTTCATACATTACATTTAAGCCAATGTTTCATAAACTCTATAAAACATGTTTTTATATGGTAAATTTGGCGTATTTTACAAATTCATTTTTTTAATTGCTTATAAAATTCTCAATTCTCATGTTAGTATCTTGAAACCTTCACCACTAGAAATAGAATATGTTTCTTATTTAGCATTAATTACTTTCATACGTTTCATTTAAGCCAATACTTCATAAACACTATAAAACATGTTTTTATATGGTAAATTTGGAGTATATTAAAAATTCAAATTTTTTATGGCTTATGAAACACTCAATTCTCATGTTAGTATCTTGAAACCTTGACCACTAGAAAGAGAAATTGGATCTGATTTAGCATTAATTACTTTCATACATTACATTTAAGCCAATGTTTCATAAACTCTATAAAACATGTTTTTATATGGTAAATTTGGCGTATTTTACAAATTCATTTTTTAATTGCTTATAAAATACTCAATTCCCATGTTAGTATCTTGAAACCTTGACCACTAGAAAGAGAATATGTTTCTTATTTAGCATTAATTACTTTCATACATTTCATTTAAGCCAATACTTCATAAACACTATAAAACATGGTTTTATATGGTAAATTTGGCGTATTTTACAAATTCATTTTTTTAATTGCTTATAAAATACTCAATTCTCATGTTAGTATCTTGAAACCTTCACCACTAGAAATAGAATATGTTTCTTATTTAGCATTAATTACTTTCATACATTACATTTAAGCTAATACTTCATAAACACTATAAAACATGTTTTTATATGGTAAATTTAGAGTATATTAAAAATTCAAATTTTTTATGGCTTATGAAACACTCAATTCTCATGTTATTATCTTGAATTCTTGACCACTAGAAAGAGAAATTGGATCTGATTTAGCATTAATTACTTTCATACATTACATTTAAGCCAATGTTTCATAAACTCTATAAAACAAGTTTTTATATGGTAAATTTGGCGTATTTTACAAATTCATTTTTTAATTGCTTATAAAATACTCAATTCTCATGTTAGTATCTTGAAACCTTCACCACTAGAAATAGAATATGTTTCTTATTAAGTATTAATTACTTTCATACATTACATTTAAGCCAATACTTCATAAACACTATAAAACATGTTTTTATATGGTAAATTTAGAGTTTATTAAAAATTCAAATTATGGCTTATGAAACACTCAATTCTCATGTTAGTATCTTGAAACCTTGACCACTAGAAAAAGATATTGGATCTGATTTAGCATTAATTACTTTCATACATTACATTTAAGCCAATGTTTCATAAACTCTATAAAACATGTTTTTATATGGTAAATTTGGCGTATTTTACAAATTCATTTTTTTAATTGCTTATAAAATTCTCAATTCTCATGTTAGTATCTTGAAACCTTCACCACTAGAAATAGAATATGTTTCTTATTTAGCATTAATTACTTTCATACGTTTCATTTAAGCCAATACTTCATAAACACTATAAAACATGTTTTTATATGGTAAATTTGGAGTATATTAAAAATTCAAATTTTTTATGGCTTATGAAACACTCAATTCTCATGTTAGTATCTTGAAACCTTGACCACTAGAAAGAGAAATTGGATCTGATTTAGCATTAATTACTTTCATACATTACATTTAAGCCAATGTTTCATAAACTCTATAAAACATGTTTTTATATGGTAAATTTGGCGTATTTTACAAATTCATTTTTTTAATTGCTTATAAAATACTCAATTCCCATGTTAGTATCTTGAAACCTTGACCACTAGAAAGAGAATATGTTTCTTATTTAGCATTAATTACTTTCATACATTTCATTTAAGCTAATACTTCATAAACACTATAAAACATGGTTTTATATGGTAAATTTGGCGTATTTTACAAATTCATTTTTTTAATTGCTTATAAAATACTCAATTCTCATGTTAGTATCTTGAAACCTTCACCACTAGAAATAGAATATGTTTCTTATTTAGCATTAATTACTTTCATACATTACATTTAAGCTAATACTTCATAAACACTATAAAACATGTTTTTATATGGTAAATTTAGAGTATATTAAAAATTCAAATTTTTATGGCTTATGAAACACTCAATTCTCATGTTATTATCTTGAATTCTTGACCACTAGAAAGAGAAATTGGATCTGATTTAGCATTAATTACTTTCATACATTACATTTAAGCCAATGTTTCATAAACTTTATAAAACATGTTTTTATATGGTAAATTTGGCGTATTTTACAAATTCATTTTTTTAATTGCTTATAAAATACTCAATTCTCATGTTAGTATCTTGAAACCTTCACCACTAGAAATAGAATATGTTTCTTATTAAGTATTAATTACTTTCATACATTACATTTAAGCCAATACTTCATAAACACTATAAAACATGTTTTTATATGGTAAATTTAGAGTTTATTAAAAATTCAAATTATGGCTTATGAAACACTCAATTCTCATGTTAGTATCTTGAAACCTTGACCACTAGAAAGAGAAATTGGATCTGATTTAGCATTAATTACTTTCATACATTACATTTAAGCCAATGTTTCATAAACTCTATAAAACATGTTTTTATATGGTAAATTTGGCGTATTTTACAAATTCATTTTTTTAATTGCTTATAAAATACTCAATTCTCATGTTAGTATCTTGAAACCTTCACCACTAGAAATAGAATATGTTTCTTATTAAGCATTAATTACTTTCATACATTACATTTAAGCCAATACTTCATAAACACTATAAAACATGTTTTTATATGGTAAATTTGGAGTATATTAAAAATTCAAATTTTTTATGGCTTATGAAACACTCAATTCTCATGTTAGTATCTTGAAACCTTGACCACTAGAAAGAGATATTGGATCTGATTTAGCATTAATTACTTTCATACATTACATTTAAGCCAATGTTTCATAAACTCTATAAAACATGTTTTTATTTGGTAAATTTGGCGTATTTTACAAATTCATTTTTTTAATTGCTTATAAAATACTCAATTCTCATGTTAGTATCTTGAAACCTTCACCACTAGAAATAGAATAAGTTTCTTATTTAGCATTAATTACTTTCATACATTTCATTTAAGCCAATACTTCATAAACACTATAAAACATGTTTTTATATGGTAAATTTGGAGTATATTAAAAATTCAAATTTTTTATGGCTTATGAAACACTCAATTCTGATGTTAGTATCTTGAAACCTTGACCACTAGAAAGAGATATTGGATCTGATTTAGCATTAATTACTTTCATACATTACATTTAAGCCAATGTTTCATAAACTCTATAAAACATGTTTTTATATGGTAAATTTGGCGTATTTTACAAATTCATTTTTTTAATTGCTTATAAAATACTCAATTCTCATGTTAGTATCTTGAAACCTTCACCACTAGAAATAGAATATGTTTCCTATTAAGCATTAATTACTTTCATACATTACATTTAAGCCAATACTTCATAAACACTATAAAACATGTTTTTATATGGTAAATTTGGAGTATATTAAAAATTCAAATTTTTTATGGCTTATGAAACACTCAATTCTCAATTAATTGACATGAAACCAACACCATTAAATTATGTAAATGATTCTTATTCAACTTTATTAACTTCCATGTAATTCATTGATGCTTATACTTCATAAACACTATATACATGCTTTTAAATGACAATTTTGACTCGTGTTATAAATTCATATTTTAAACTGCTTATGAAACACTCATTTCTCAATTAATTCTCCACCAATCTTACAAATTTAACTGACTACATTTTTTCAGATTGAAGTGCAGCAGTTCACCCAAGGCTTGCTGAGACCGAAATTTGCAGTCATACCACTTTGGGGAAAGTATCAACATCTTATTTTGAAAATAAACTAGAAGATACTGATAATAATATTGGATTTCTGCAATGTGTGTGTAATGGTTATTGAATATAATTGATAATAAATTAATAGTTGTGAAACAATTGTTATTTGTTATATATATGAATAAAAGATTAGTAAACACTTTTAGCTTGCAATTTTTATTCTTCTTATTTACCTATGCTATAAAAATCTTTTATTTAGACTATACATAAATGATAATTTTGATAAAAATTACAAATTCACATTTTCAACTGTTTATAGAAGAATTAATCATTAAGTCGATATTAACACCAACAGAGGGCGGGAGGTTCCCCATACCTTGGTCGACGGCTGACCTGTCACAGGAAGAATCTAGTTGGTTGTGTGCCGTTCACCGTTCCACTGCTCTCCGGAGTGGGGCGGTATATTTATTAGGCTTTTGACCGAATATCTTGTACATTTACGAAAGAATATTTATAATATCAACGAATTGTTCATATTTTACGCCCGAAGTTAACACAAGTCAGTGTCCTGATCCTCGACCAATGCATTAAGAAAATGATTTAAATTTATCATCAAATTCATATGGAAAAGGGGTATTTTTCAGTTATTGTACAAGTGTATTCTTTTTTTAAAAGTACAAAACATTCTGTTAATTTGTACAATCTTTTATGGCTTATCATAATTATTATTTGTTATCATCTGTTTATGCTTAAATTTCGTATCTTTTTACAGTTTTACATTCGTACTTGTGTTAAAGTTTCAACTGTAAATAGTTTTCAATTATTTTGTATTAAAAATGAAGGTTGTCTGTTAGTTTTTGTTTTGATTGTTTCAATTTCTAAATTATCCAGTGTTGTCCACGCACTAGTTGTTATAGAATTATTTTCGTTCTCCTTATGGTGTGTAGTAGTGACAATTGGATTAAGTAAATGATTCTTTTTTAGCATTATTAACTTCCATGTAATTCATTGATGCTGATACTTCATAAACACTATAAACATGCTTTTAAATGACAATTTTGACTCGTGTTATAAATTCATATTTTAAACTGCTTATGAAACACTCAATTCTCAATTAATTCTCCACTAATTTTACATATTTAACTGACTACATTTTTTTCAGATTGCAGTGCAGCAGTTCATTCAAGGCTTGCTGAGACAGGAATTTGCATTCATACCACTTTGGAAAAGTATCAACATCTTATTTTGAAAATAAACTAGAAGATATTGATAATAATATTGGATTTATGCAATGTGTGTGTAATGGTTATTGAATATAATTGATAGCAAATTAATACTAGTGAAACAAAAAATTAGTATCATGAAACCAAGACCAATGAATTAAGTAAATGATTCTTATTTAGCATTATTAACTTGCATGTATTTTTGTTGATACTGATACTTCATAAACACTATAAAACATGTTTTTATATGGTAAATTTGGCGTATTTTACAAATTCAAATTTTTATGGCTTATAAAATACTCAATTCTCATGTTAGTACCTTGAAACCTTCACTACTAGAAAGAGAATATGTTTCTTATTTAGCATTAATTACATTCATACATTTCACTTAATCTGATACTTCATAAACACTATAAAACATGTTTTTTTTGATAATTTTGACGTATATTTCTAATTCAAATTGTTTATGGTTTACGAAACACTTAATTCTCAATTGAGTATCTTGAAACTGTGACCACTAGAAAGAGAATATGTTTCTTATTTAGCATTATTTACTTCCATGTATTGCATTGATGCTGATACTTCATAAACATTATAAAACTTGGTTTTATATGATAATTTTGACTCGTGTTATAAATTCATATTTTTAACTGCTTATGAAACAATCAATTCTCGAGTTAGTGTCATGAAACCCTTACCATTAGGTTACGAAAACAATTCTAATTATCCATTAATAATTTTCATAAATTTTATCTAAGCTGATACTTCATTAACACTATAAAATATCCTTTTATATGATAATTTTGACTCGAATTATAAATTCATATTTTCAAGTGCTTATAAAACACTGTATTCTCAAGTTATTCTCCACCAATTTTACAGATTTAATTGACTATGTTTTTCAGATGGCAGTAAAGCAGATCTTTTAAGGCTTGCTGAAACATGAATTAACATTTTCACCACTTTGAAAAGTTTTAACATCCTACATCTATAATGGACAAGAAGATTCCGATAAATTTAATAATTTTATGCAATTCACTTTTATTATTTAAGGCCAATAAATGTATAAAATGTAATAATGTATTCTAAAATTTTTATATGCCCACGAATATTTTTCAATTATAAATCATTAGTGATCTGTGTTGCTATATTTGATTTCAATCAAATTTGAACTTGAAATGTGTATAACAAATAATTATCTTTTTACATATCTAGATTTTATGATTTTAATCTTATGAACTACAACTACGTATGAAAAATTATGTATAACATTTTCAAAACTTAAAAATACGGGACAGACAACTTTTAACTAGAAAAGAGTTAGTTTTTTTTTTTTGTGATTTTGATAAATATCAAAATAAAGGTTTTTAATACCTACTTATAAAAAAAATTTATGACTTATGAGTAAAGTTTTATGGACATTTGTGATCTTTTTTTTTGTTTATATTTTCAAAAATATTAGTGATCATAATATATTCATATGCTTAATTAATATAGCCAGTTTGTCGGATCCTTTTTTTTTATCAACAGAAGGGGTCTATAGGCAAATTTTATACGATTTAATTAATTTTGAAATATAGAATATTGGTAGATTCTTCTAATATTCTATCTCTATGATATAATTTATTTTATTAATTATTTTATCTTACAGTACACCTCAAATAGTGAAATTGAGCGCATTTTGTATTTTATTATTTTGTCATGCAGATTTGAAGGTGTTTTGTATAGGCAACCCTACTGCACTTTCAAAATTTTCAATATTATTCCTCACAAACCATTGCATATTATATAAAAATTATCTACTCATTTATGACTTTGTTGCAGTGTAACTGTCCAAATTCTGAATTTTTCATAAATTTTTGTGTTAAAACTCAATTTATTATTAGTTATTACGTTATCCAAAACTCCAAAACTAAATCCTTTAATACTGGCCCCTTTGGATAAAATGTTCAAAGACCGAGACAAATTCGTCCCTAGATGCGTCTTCCAATTAGTAAAAGTTTTTCAACTCAATTGTTTAGACGGTAAATGATGATTTAAATGTGCAGTTTAAAAAAAAAAATTGGCAGGAAATTTGTTTTTAGCAATTTTTAATTTTCAAATTGAAATTGAAAATTCTTTAGAACAGAAATTTGATCTCGAGGTGTCACTGCGTTGAACCTCTAAGATTTCGAAACGAAACAACCAATATTAAAAATGTTAGTATTTCAATTTGAATCTCAAAATCTATAGATGAATATCATAACAACAGATTATATCATGTGTTGAAATAACGAGTTGTAAATTGCAAAGTTTTAGAAAAGTTATGTTATACAATATAAAACTTTTTTAAATATTTATTTATTTACTTACTGCAAGTTTGCATATATAATTATATGTTTCAGTAATAAAAGTTTAACATCACCCTAAACGGTATGATAATACTGAACCTTCTACATTTTAATTACCAAAAGCAACAAAAAAACTATAAACAATTATGACTTGGTACAATTTGTACGAAATATATTCACAAATTGCAAACGTCAAAGTCATATAATATTCTATGTAAATAAAACAACTATATTACTTATTATACGTAGGTACAAGTTACAAAAGGTAGACTTTAAACATCTTTGCAATAGCGTAAATATTCTTAATTTCGCAGTGTGTTTCATCATTATCTATGATTAGTACTATTATTATGTATAAAGTTATAAGTCACGGGAATCCCTCTTCTCCAAGACTGGATAAAAATACAATTCAAAAACTTTCATGCAAATCTCAATACATCTGATGGCGCACGGTTCTACAACCTGGGAAATAAAAAACGAAAAATCGGCGTTTAAAACCACGTCTACCCCAAGATCTCCTTCTATCACAGTCAAGCGAAGACGAAGATCGATTTTAAATTACCACTAAAAAATAAATATTAACTAACATTAGCATGTATATCACTATCACTAACTAAAATATTAGTAATTGTAATTTGTTATTTGTAATTGAACACGTTAGTAAACTTGTAATAGCATGATAAAATGCTGAAACATTTTAATTTTAATAAATAAATAAAAAAAAACTTTATAAGTACTGTATATTTGCATAAATATTTGTTTCCCTCAAATATATTTTTGAAAAACCTTAGTGGTCGTTCGACGTGTTTGAAACTCAAGATTCTGGTATTTTGGATGATGCCGATCAAAAGCGGTATCTGTTGTGGACACCGTAAATGCCGTTTTTACCCCACATTGGGGTCTTGGAATTCCGAAATTTGAATTTTTTAGTCGAGTGTTACTCGGCCGGGTTTCGATGTATGGGGCATAGTTACTTCACGGAAATTTCTGTTTAAAGTCGTTTTACATAAAGTGCTTTGGTGGTAGCAGTGTCCTATGGCTCCTTGTGCCCCTCCCCCCATGGATATTTTAAAAATGTTTAATATTTGTTCCACGTTTCTGTTGTTCACAAGTTCAGTTTTTCGTAGATCTGTGATCAAAATCGGCGTCCCGTGGTGACACTGTAGAATTCATTTTTACCCCTATTTTTGGCGTCGGAAATTAGGATTTTGCAGTTTTTGGACTTTGTCGCCACGAAACAATTAATTTTTTGGTGGTCAGAGCGATTTTTTCTACGCATCGTTTAGACGTTTTTGTAAAAATTCGAACGCTACCAAAACCGAAGGAATCGGACGTTTTGTTGCGAAGTTACGATTATATTTTTATTTTTGGCACTTAGATTTTACGTATTTTTCGAATTTTTTGAATTTGAGTTTTTGTTTAATCATTTCGAAATTTGAGTGCTGACTCATAAATGCTACGACGAGTTTGAAAGGTTAAAAAAATCGAATGGCTTGTTTTTTCGTACACGCATACTTTCTGTATGGTACCTATACCACCGTATAACGATTTAACGAAGTATCTTTTTGAACTTTGTTTTTTTTACACGTTTTATGTTTGTTAAGGTTTCAACGTTTAGCAATTACGCCAACAGCATAAAAAATAGTTTATTTATAAATAGTTTTTCATCAAATCATATAGAGAATACATCTATTTAATGTTTATAGTGTTTATATCCCTCGTTTAGCGTTAAGAATTCAATATGTACCTAAGCGATTTCGTTGTGTATACGACCATCATTTTTAAAATGCACGACGCAGTCAGTAGATTACTTCTGATCACTTCAGACTCAAATCTGCTCGAATACAACATTCATTTATTATTTATTAGTTTTAATTATATGTGTATATTTAATATGCAATATATTAGTATGATTGGTAGTAATTTGTTTTGAATTTCACAATATAACTTCGGTAA
This sequence comes from Rhopalosiphum maidis, assembly GCF_003676215.2. Taxonomy (NCBI): domain Eukaryota; kingdom Metazoa; phylum Arthropoda; class Insecta; order Hemiptera; family Aphididae; genus Rhopalosiphum; species Rhopalosiphum maidis. Next base: position 2,514 of record NC_040879.1, on the reverse strand, counting down.
TATTTATAGGAGATAAAGATTTAAATTTTATGGACATCGAACATAAAAAATAAATTATTATGATTTATTTACATTGTTAAGTATTCAAATAATGAATCGTTATATGTATAAGATATATAACATATAAGACCGTTTACTTAAGTTCAATTAGTTAACCAGTGGACTGTACAGTCCGGAGAATATTAATGCATAATAAATGCTTACCTGCAACTATCTAAACACTTAAATAATACATACATATATAGTTTAATGTTATTACTTTTTGACTTTTGTCTTACTAGTTACTATGTATCTATGTTAAGACTCATAATATTTATACAACTGCCTGCTGATTTACAAAGTATACAATATTATTGGAATTTATTTCATTATATTCTGCTCAGTTAATCAGTTTTGAAATTGTATGTGTATATGAAAATATTATAATATTAAACATTTTTGAATTCGGCGGCCAGAGATAAAATGTAATAAGTTGAATATTCTAATCCGAATTGATATGATGTTTTTCATCCATGATTGCTGGTTTAGTGATATAAAACATTGTTTATCTATTGATATAACCGTTGTATTTACTGTCTGATTTATATTTCATATCTTTTTGCAGTGGTTAATTCGTATTTGTATTTAAATTTCAACTTAAATTGTTTTCAAGTATTTTGAAATAGGAATGAAGTTTGTCTGTTAGTTTTTGTTTGATTATTTCCATTTCTGAATTATTCAGTGTTGTCCACGTACTAGTTGTCATAAACAGACTTTCGATCTCTTTATGGTGTTGTAGTAGTGACTTGTTATCCTCCAACCATATTACATAATTAACTGACAATTTTTTTTTAGATGGCAGTACAGCAGATCACTTAAGGATTGCTAAGACATGAATTAACGTTTCTAACACTTGACAAAGTTACAACATCCTACGTTGAAAATGGACTAGACGATACTGATAATAATAATGGTTTTATGCAAAGTACGAGTAATGGGTATAGAATATAATTGTGATTCAATTAATAGTAGTGTTACTAAAAGTCATGTAGCCTTGACCATTATATTAAGTAATGATGCTTATTTACCATTATTAACTTTCATATTTTTCAGATTGCAGTGCAACAGATCACTCAAGGTGCTGAGCATGAATTAACATTTTTAGTGCTTGGAATAGTTTCAACATCCTATGTTTAATATGGATTAGAAGGTATTAATATTAATAATGGTGTTTGGCACGGTACGTGAATGAATGTAAATAATAGCAACATAATAGAAATGTAACAAAAAGTTAGTGTTATGAAACCCTTACCATTAGATTAAGTAAATGATTCTTAAGCATTATTAACTTCCATGTATTTCATTGATGATGATACTTCATAAACATTATAAAACATGCTTTATATGATATTTTGCCTCGTATTTTAATTCATATTTTTAATTGCATATAAAACTCTGTATTCTAATGTTGTTCTTTACCAATTTCACATTTAACTGACTACATTTTTTCAGATTGCAGCACAGCAGATCTTTCAAGGCACGATGATACATGAATTACCATTTTTAGTAGTTGTGAAAATTGGACATCCCATGTTGAAATTTGACTAGACAATACTGATAATAATATAATAATAATAATAATAATGGTATTTTGCAAGGTACGTTTAATAATAACTGTACGTAATTGATAGCAACTTAATATAAGTGAAAAAAAAATTAGAATCATGAAACAAAGACCAATGAATTAAGTAAATGATTCTTATTTAGCGTTATTAACTTCCATGTATTTTTATTGATGCTGATACTACTCATAAACACTATAAAACATGATTAATATGATAATTTTAATGAGAATTATAAATTCCTTTTTAACTTTTTATATAAAAGTCAATTCTCAATTTAGCGTCTTGAAACCTTGACCACTAGATAGAGAATTGGTTTCTTATTTAGCATTTATTACTTTCATACATTTCATTTAAGCCAATATTATAAACTCTATAAAACTGTTTTTTTTATAATAATTTTGACGATATTACTAATTCAAATATTTAATGGCTTAAACCACTCAATTCTCAATTATTCTCCATCAATTTTACATATTTAACTGACTACATTTATTTCAGATTACAGTGCAGCAGTTCACCCAAGGCTTGCTGAGACAGAAATTTGCATTCATACCACTTGGGAAGTATCAACATCTTATTTTGAAAATAAATTAGAAGATATTGATAGTGAATTGGATTTATGCAATGTGTGTAGTGTGTAAAATGGTTATTGAATATAATTGGTAGCAACTTAATATAAGTGAAACTGAAACAAAAAGTTAGTATCTTGAACCAAGACCAATGAATTAAAAAATGATTCTATTTAGCATTAATAGCATTACATAAATTTCATTTATGCCAATGTTTCATAAACTCTATAAAACTTGTTTTATATGGAATTTGGAGTATATAAAAATTCAATTTTTTAATTGCTTAAAATACTCAATTCTCATGTTAGTACCTGAAACTTTCACTACTAGAAAGAGAATAT
>NC_040878.1:93275948-93298903 GCF_003676215.2 Rhopalosiphum maidis | reverse complement strand
AAAACATGTTTTTATATGGTAAATTTGGCGTATTTTACAAATTCATTTTTTTAATTGCTTATAAAATACTCAATTCTCATGTTAGTATATTTGAAACCTTGACCACTAGAAGAGAAATGGATTCTTATTTAGCATTAATTACTTTCATACATTACATTAAGCCAATGTTCATAAACACTATAAAACATGTTTTTATATGGTAAATTTGACGTATTTTACAAATTCATTTTTTAATTGCTTATAAAATACTCAATTCTCATGTTAGTATCTTGAAACCTTGACCACTAGAAAGAGAATATGTTCTTATTTAGCATTAATTACTTTCATACATTACATTTAAGCCAATACTTCATAAACACTATAAACATGTTTTTATATGGTAAATTTGGAGTATATTAAAAATTCAAATTTTTATGGCTTATGAAACACTCAATTCTCATGTTAGTATCTTGAAACCTTGACCACTAGAAAGAGAAATTGGATCTGATTTAGCATTAATTACTTTCATACATTACATTTAAGCCAATGTTCATAAACTCTATAAAACATGTTTTTATGGTAAATTTGCGTATTTTACAAATTCATTTTTTTAATTGCTTATAAAATACTCAATTCTCATGTTAGTATCTTGAAACCTTCACCACTAGAAATAGAATATGTTTCTTATTAGCATTAATTACTTTCATACATTACATTTAAGCCAATACTTCATAAACACTATAAAACATGTTTTTATATGGTAAATTTGGAGTATATTAAAAATTCAAATTTTTTATGGCTTATGAAACACTCAATTCTCATGTTAGTATCTTGAAACCTTGACCACTAGAAAGAGAAATTGGATCTGATTTAGCATTAATTACTTTCATACATTACATTTAAGCCAATGTTTCATAAACTCTATAAAACATGTTTTATATGGTAAATTTGGCGTATTTTACAAATTCATTTTTTTAATTGCTTATAAAATACTCAATTCTCATGTTAGTATCTTGAAACCTTGACCACTAGAAAGAGAAATTGGATCTGTTAGCATTAATTACTTTCATACATTACATTTAAGCCAATGTTTCATAAACTTATAAAACATGTTTTTATATGGTAAATTTGACGTATTTTACAAATTCATTTTTTTAATTGCTTATAAATACTCAATTCTCATGTTAGTATCTTGAAACTTGACCACTAGAAAGAGAATATGTTTCTTATTTAGCATTTATTACTTTCATACATTACATTTAAGCCAATACTTCATAAACACTATAAAACATGTTTTTATATGGTAAATTTGGAGTATATTAAATTCAAATTTTTTATGGCTTATGAAACACTCAATTCTCATGTTAGTATCTTGAAACCTTGACCACTAGAAAGAGAATTGGATCTGATTTAGCATTAATTACTTTCATACATTACATTAAGCCAATGTTTCATAAACTCTATAAAACATGTTTTTATATGGTAAATTTGGCGTATTTTACAAATTCATTTTTTTAATTGCTTATAAAATACTCAATTCTCATGTTAGTATCTTGAAACCTTCACCACTAGAAATAGAATATGTTTCTTATTAAGCATTAATTACTTTCATACATTACATTTAAGCCAATACTTCATAAACACTATAAAACATGTTTTATATGGTAAATTTGGAGTATATTAAAAATTCAAATTTTTTATGGCTTATGAAACACTCAATTCTCATGTTAGTATCTTGAAACCTTGACCACTAGAAGAGAAATTGGATCTGATTAGCATTAATTACTTTCATACATTACATTTAAGCCAATGTTTCATAAACTCTATAAAACATGTTTTATATGGTAAATTTGGCGTATTTACAAATTCATTTTTTATTGCTTATAAAATCTCAATTCTCATGTTAGTATCTTGAAACCTTCACCACTAGAAATAGAATATGTTTCTTATTTAGCATTAATTACTTTCATACATTTCATTAAGCCATACTTCATAACACTATAAAAAACATGTTTTTATGGTAAATTTGAGTATATTTAAAATTCAAATTTTTTATGGTTATGAAACACTCAATTCTCATGTTAGTATCTGAACCTTGACCACTAGAAAGAGAAATGGATCTGATTTAGCATTAATTACTTTCATACTTACATTTAGCCAATGTTTCATAAACTCTATAAAACATGTTTTATATGGTAAATTTGGCGTATTTTACAAATTCAATTTTTAATGATTTATAAAATACTCAATTCTCATGTTAGTATCTTGAAACCTTGACCACTAGAAAGAGAATATGTTTCTTATTTAGCATTAATTACTTCATACATTTCATTTAAGCCAATTCTTCATAAACACTATAAACATGTTTTTATATGGTAAATTTGGCGTATTTTACAAATTCATTTTTTTAATTGCTTATAAAATACTCAATTCTCATGTTAGTATCTTGAAACCTTGACCACTAGAAAGAGAATATGGATCTGATTTAGCATTAATTACTTCATACATTACATTTAAGCTAATACTTCTAAAACCTATAAAACATGTTTTTATATGGTAAATTTAGAGTATATTAAAAATTCAAATTTTTATGGCTTATGAAACACCTCAATTCTCATGTTAGTATCTTGAATCCTTGACCACTAGAAAGAGAAATTGGATCTGATTAGCATTAATTACTTTCATACATTACATTTAAGCAAATGTTTCATAAACTCTATAAAACATGTTTTATATGTAAATTTGGACGTATTTTACAAATTCATTTTTTAATTGCTTATAAAATACTCAATTCTCATGTTAGTATCTTGAAACCTTCACCACTAGAAATAGAAATGTTATTATTAAGCATTAATTACTTTAATACATTACATTTAAGCCTAATACTTCCTAAACACTATAAAACATGTTTGTATATGGTAAATTTGGAGTATATTAAAAATTATTCAAATTTATGGCTTATGAAACACTCAATCTCATGTTAGTATCTTGAAACCTTGACCACTAGAAAGAGATATTGGATCTGATTAGCATTAATTACTTTCATACATTACATTTAAGCCAATGTTTCATAAACTCTATAAAACATGTTTTTATATGGTAAATTTGGCGTATTTTACAAATTCATTTTTTTAATTGCTTATAAAATATCAATTCTCATGTTAGTATCTTGAAACCTTACCACTAGAAATAGAATATGTTCTTATTTAGCATTAATTACTTTCATACATTTCATTTAGCCAATACTTCATAAACACTATAAAACATGTTTTTATATGGTAAATTTGGAGTATATATTAAAATTCAAATTTTTATGGCTTATGAAACACTCAATTCTCATGTTAGTATCTTGAAACCTTGACCACTAGAAAGAGAAATTGGATCTGATTTAGCATTAATTACTTTCATACATTACATTTAAGCCAATGTTTCATAAACTCTATAAAACATGTTTTATATGGTAAATTTGGCGTATTTTACAAATTCATTTTTTAATTGTTTTTTTTTACTTATAAAATACTCAATTCTCATGTTAGTATCTTGAAACCTTGACCACTAGAAAGAGAATATGTTTCTTATTTAGCATTAATTACTTTCATACATTCATTTAAGCCAATACTTCATAAACACTATAAAACATGTTTTTATATGGTAATTTGGAGTATTTTACAAATTCATTTTTTTAATTGCTTATAAAATACTCAATTCTCATGTTAGTATCTTGAAACCTTGACCACTAGAATAGAATAGTTTCTTATTTAGCATTAATTACTTTCATACATTACATTTAAGCCATACTTCATAAACACTATAAAACATGTTTTTATATGGTAAATTTGGAGTATATTAAAATTCAAATTTTTTATGGCTTATGAAACACTCAATTCTCATGTTAGTATCTTGAAACCTTGACCACTAGAAAGAGAAATGGATCTGATTTAGCATTAATTACTTTCATACATTACATTTAAGCCAATGTTTCATAAACTCTATAAAACATGTTTTTATATGGTAAATTTGGCGTATTTTACAAATTCATTTTTTAATTGCTTATAAAATACTCAATTCTCATGTTAGTATCTTGAAACCTTCACCACTAGAAATAGAATATGTTTCTTATTAAGCATTAATTACTTTCATACATTACATTTAAGCCAATACTTCATAAACACTATAAAACATGTTTTTATATGGTAAATTTGGAGTTTATTAAAAATTCAAATTATGGCTTATGAAACACTCAATTCTCATGTTAGTATCTTGAAACCTTGACCACTAGAAAGAGAAATGGATCTGATTTAGCATTAATTACTTTCATACATTACATTTAAGCCAATGTTTCATAAACTCTATAAAACATGTTTTTATATGGTAAATTTGGCGTATTTTACAAATTCATTTTTTAATTGCTTATAAAATACTCAATTCTCATGTTAGTATCTTGAAACCTTGACCACTAGAAAGAGAATATGTTTCTTATTTAGCATTAATTACTTTCATACATTACATTTAAGCCAATACTTCATAACACTATAAAACATGTTTTTATATGGTAAATTTGGAGTATTTTACAAATTCAAATTTTTTATGGCTTATGAAACACTCAATTCTCATGTTAGTATCTTGAAACCTTGACCACTAGAAAGAGATATTGGATCTGATTAGCATTAATTACTTTCATACATTACATTTAAGCCAATGTTTCATAAACTCTATAAAACATGTTTTTATATGGTAAATTTGGCGTATTTACAAATTCATTTTTTTAATGCTTATAAAATACTCAATTCTCATGTTAGTATCTTGAAACCTTGACCACTAGAAAGAGAATAGTTTCTTATTTAGCATTAATTACTTTCATACATTTCATTTAAGCCAATACTTCATAAACACTATAAAACATGTTTTTATATGGTAAATTTGGCGTATTTTACAAATTCAATTTTTTATGGCTTATAAAATACTCAATTCTCATGTTAGTATCTTGAAACCTTGACCACTAGAAAGAGATATGGATCTGATTTAGCATTAATTACTTTCATACATTACATTTAAGCCAATGTTTCATAAACTCTATAAAACATGTTTTTATATGGTAAATTTGGCGTATTTTACAAATTCATTTTTTTAATTGCTTATAAAATACTCAATTCTCATGTTAGTATCTTGAAACCTTGACCACTAGAAAGAGAATATGTTTCTTATTTAGCATTAATTACTTTCATACATTACATTTAAGCCAATACTTCATAAACACTATAAAACATGTTTTTATATGGTAAATTTGGAGTATATTAAAAATTCAAATTTTTTATGGCTTATGAAACACTCAATTCTCAATTAATTGACATGAAACCAACACCATTAAATTATGTAAATGATTCTTATTCAACTTTATTAACTTCCATGTAATTCATTGATGCTTATACTTCATAAACACTATATACATGCTTTTAAATGACAATTTTGACTCGTGTTATAAATTCATATTTTAAACTGCTTATGAAACACTCATTTCTCAATTAATTCTCCACCAATCTTACAAATTTAACTGACTACATTTTTTCAGATTGCAGTGCAGCAGTTCACCCAAGGCTTGCTGAGACCGAAATTTGCAGTCATACCACTTTGGGGAAAGTATCAACATCTTATTTTGAAAATAAACTAGAAGATACTGATAATAATATTGGATTTCTGCAATGTGTGTGTAATGGTTATTGAATATAATTGATAATAAATTAATAGTTGTGAAACAATTGTTATTTGTTATATATATGAATAAAAGATTAGTAAACACTTTTAGCTTGTAATTTTTATTCTTCTTATTTACCTATGCTATAAAAATCTTTTATTTAGACTATACATAAATGATAATTTTGATAAAAATTACAAATTCACATTTTCAACTGTTTATAGAAGAATTAATCATTAAGTCGATATTAACACCAACAGAGGGCGGGAGGTTCCCCATACCTTGGTCGACGGCTGACCTGCCACAGGAAGAATCTAGTTGGTTGTGTGCCGTTCACCGTTCCACTGGTCTCCGGAGTGGGGCGGTATATTTATTAGGCTTTTGACCGAATATCTTGTACATTTACGAAAGAATTTTTATAATATCAACGAATTGTTCATATTTACGCCCGAAGTTAACACAAGTCAGTGTCCTGATCCTCGACCAATGCATTAAGAAAATGATTTAAATTTATCATCAAATTCATATGGAAAAGGGGTATTTTTCAGTTATTGTACAAGTGTATTCTTTTTTAAAAGTACAAAACATTCTGTTAATTTGTACAATCTTTTATGGCTTATCATAATTATTATTGTTATCATCTGTTTATGCTTAAATTTCGTATCTTTTACAGTTTTACATTCGTACTTGTGTTAAAGTTTCAACTGTAAATAGTTTTCAATTATTTTGTATTAAAAATGAAGGTTGTCTGTTAGTTTTTGTTTTGATTGTTTCAATTTCTAAATTATCCAGTGTTGTCCACGCACTAGTTGTTATAGAATTATTTTCGTTTTCCTTATGGTGTGTAGTAGTGACAATTGGATTAAGTAAATGATTCTTTTTTAGCATTATTAACTTCCATGTAATTCATTGATGCTGATACTTCATAAACACTATAAACATGCTTTTAAATGACAATTTTGACTAGTGTTATAAATTAATATTTTAAACTGCTTATGAAACACTCAATTCTCAATTAATTCTCCACTATTTTACATATTTAACTGACTACATTTTTTTCAGATTGCAGTGCAGCAGTTCATTCAAGGCTTGCTGAGACAGGAATTTGCAATCATACCACTTTGGGAAAGTATCAACATCTTATTTTGAAAATAAACTAGAAGATATTGATAATAATATGGATTTATGCAATGTGTGTGTAATGGTTATTGAATATAATTGATAGCAATTAATACTAGTGAAACAAAAAATTAGTATCATGAAACCAAGACCAATGAATTAAGTAAATGATTCTTATTTAGCATTATTAACTTGCATGTATTTTTGTTGATGCTGATACTTCATAAACACTATAAAACATGTTTTTATATGGTAAATTGGAGTATATTAAAAATTCAATTTTTTATGGCTTATGAAACACTCAATTCTCATGTTAGTATCTTGAAACCTTGACCACTAGAAAGAGAAATTGGATCTGATTTAGCATTAATTACTTTCATACATTACATTTAAGCCAATGTTTCATAAACTCTATAAAACATGTTTTTATATGGTAAATTTGGCGTATTTTACAAATTCATTTTTTTAATTGCTTATAAAATACTCAATTCTCATGTTAGTATCTTGAAACCTTGACCACTAGAAAGAGAATATGTTTCTGATTTAGCATTAATTACTTTCATACATTACATTTAAGCCAATACTTCATAAACACTATAAAACTGTTTTTTATGGTAAATTTGGAGTATATTAAAAATTCAATTTTTATGGCTTATGAAACACTCAATTCTCATGTTAGTATCTTGAAACCTTGACCACTAGAAAGAGAAATTGGATCTGATTTAGCATTAATTACTTTCATACATTACATTTAAGCCAATGTTTCATAAACTCTATAAAACATGTTTTTATATGGTAAATTTGACGTATTTTACAAATTCAAATTTTTTATGGCTTATGAAACACTCAATTCTCATGTTAGTATCTTGAAACCTTGACCACTAGAAAGAGAAATTGGATCTGATTTAGCATTAATTACTTTCATACATTACATTTAAGCCAATGTTTCATAAACTCTATAAAACATGTTTTTATATGGTAAATTTGACGTATTTTACAAATTCATTTTTTAATTGCTTATAAAATACTCAATTCTCATGTTAGTATCTTGAAACCTTCACCACTAGAAATAGAATATGTTTCTTATTTAGCATTAATTACTTTCATACATTACATTTAAGCCAATACTTCATAAACACTATAAAACATGTTTTTATATGGTAAATTTGGAGTATATTTAAAATTCAAATTTTTTATGGCTTATGAAACACTCAATTCTCATGTTAGTATCTTGAAACCTTGACCACTAGAAAGAGATATTGGATCTGATTTAGCATTAATTACTTTCATACATTTCATTTAAGCCAATACTTCATAAACACTATAAAACATGTTTTTATATGGTAAATTTGGCGTATTTTACAAATTCATTTTTTTAATTGCTTATAAAATACTCAATTCTCATGTTAGTATCTTGAAACCTTCACCACTAGAAATAGAATATGTTTCTATTTAGCATTAATTACTTTCATACATTACATTTAAGCCAATGTTTCATAAACTCTATAAAACATGTTTTTATATGGTAAATTTGACGTATTTTACAAATTCATTTTTTTAATTGCTTATAAAATACTCAATTCTCATGTTAGTATCTTGAAACCTTGACCACTAGAAATAGAATATGTTTTATTAAGCATTAATTACTTTCATACATTACATTTAAGCCAATACTTCATAAACACTATAAAACATGTTTTTATATGGTAAATTTGGAGTATATTAAAAATTCAAATTTTTTATGGCTTATGAAACACTCAATTCTCATGTTAGTATCTTGAAACCTTGACCACTAGAAAGAGAAATTGGATCTGATTTAGCATTAATTACTTTCATACATTACATTTAAGCCAATACTTCATAAACACTATAAAACATGTTTTTATATGGTAAATTTGACGTATTTTACAAATTCAAATTTTTTATGGCTTATGAAACACTCAATTCTCATGTTAGTATCTTGAAACCTTGACCACTAGAAAGAGAAATTGGATCTGATTTAGCATTAATTACTTTCATACATTACATTTAAGCCAATGTTTCATAAACTCTATAAAACATGTTTTTATATGGTAAATTTGACGTATTTTACAAATTCATTTTTTTAATTGCTTATAAAATACTCAATTCTCATGTTAGTATCTTGAAACCTTCACCACTAGAAATAGAATATGTTTCTTATTTAGCATTAATTACTTTCATACATTACATTTAAGCCAATACTTCATAAACACTATAAAACATGTTTTTATATGGTAAATTTGGAGTATATTAAAAATTCAAATTTTTTATGGCTTATGAAACACTCAATTCTCATGTTAGTATCTTGAAACCTTGACCACTAGAAAGAGATATTGGATCTGATTTAGCATTAATTACTTTCATACATTTCATTTAAGCCAATACTTCATAAACACTATAAAACATGTTTTTATATGGTAAATTTGGCGTATTTTACAAATTCATTTTTTTAATTGCTTATAAAATACTCAATTCTCATGTTAGTATCTTGAAACCTTCACCACTAGAAATAGAATATGTTTCTTATTTAGCATTAATTACTTTCATACATTACATTTAAGCCAATGTTTCATAAACTCTATAAAACATGTTTTTATATGGTAAATTTGACGTATTTTACAAATTCATTTTTTTAATTGCTTATAAAATACTCAATTCTCATGTTAGTATCTTGAAACCTTGACCACTAGAAAGAGAATATGTTTCTTATTTAGCATTAATTACTTTCATACATTACATTTAAGCCAATGTTTCATAAACTCTATAAAACATGTTTTTATATGGTAAATTTGGAGTATATTAAAAATTCAAATTTTTTATGGCTTATGAAACACTCAATTCTCAATTAATTGACATGAAACCAACACCATTAAATTATGTAAATGATTCTTATTCAACTTTATTAACTTCCATGTAATTCATTGATGCTTATACTTCATAAACACTATATACATGCTTTTAAATGACAATTTTGACTCGTGTTATAAATTCATATTTTAAACTGCTTATGAAACACTCATTTCTCAATTAATTCTCCACCAATCTTACAAATTTAACTGACTACATTTTTTCAGATTGCAGTGCAGCAGTTCACCCAAGGCTTGCTGAGACAGAAATTTGCATTCATACCACTTTGGGAAAGTATCAACATCTTATTTTGAAAATAAACTAGAAGATACTGATAATAATATTGGATTTCTGCAATGTGTGTGTAATGGTTATTGAATATAATTGATAATAAATTAATAGTTGTGAAACAATTGTTATTTGTTATATATATGAATAAAAGATTAGTAAACACTTTTAGCTTGTAATTTTTATTCTTCTTATTTACCTATGCTATAAAAATCTTTTATTTAGACTATACATAAATGATAATTTTGATAAAAATTACAAATTCACATTTTCAACTGTTTATAGAAGAATTAATCATTAAGTCGATATTAACACCAACAGAGGGCGGGAGGTTCCCCATACCTTGGTCGACGGCTGACCTGCCACAGGAAGAATCTAGTTGGTTGTGTGCCGTTCACCGTTCCACTGGTCTCCGGAGTGGGGCGGTATATTTATTAGGCTTTTGACCGAATATCTTGTACATTTACGAAAGAATTTATAATATCAACGAATTGTTCATATTTTACGCCCGAAGTTAACACAAGTCAGTGTCCTGATCCTCGACCAATGCATTAAGAAAATGATTTAAATTTATCATCAAATTCATATGGAAAAGGGGTATTTTTCAGTTATTGTACAAGTGTATTCTTTTTTAAAAGTACAAAACATTCTGTTAATTTGTACAATCTTTTATGGCTTATCATAATTATTATTTGTTATCATCTGTTTATGCTTAAATTTCGTATCTTTTTACAGTTTTACATTCGTACTTGTGTTAAAGTTTCAACTGTAAATAGTTTTCAATTATTTTGTATTAAAAATGAAGGTGTGTCTGTTAGTTTTTGTTTTGATTGTTTCAATTTCTAAATTATCCAGTGTTGTCCACGCACTAGTTGTTATAGAATTATTTTCGTTTTCCTTATGGTGTGTAGTAGTGACAATTGGATTAAGTAAATGATTCTTTTTTAGCATTATTAACTTCCATGTAATTCATTGATGCTGATACTTCATAAACACTATAAACATGCTTTTAAATGACAATTTTGACTAGTGTTATAAATTCATATTTTAAACTGCTTATGAAACACTCAATTCTCAATTAATTCTCCACTTATTTTACATATTTAACTGACTACATTTTTTTCAGATTGCAGTGCAGCAGTTCATTCAAGGCTTGCTGAGACAGGAATTTGCAATCATACCACTTGGGAAAGTATCAACATCTTATTTTGAAAATAAACTAGAAGATATTGATAATAATATTGGATTTATGCAATGTGTGTGTAATGGTTATTGAATATAATTGATAGCAAATTAATACTAGTGAAACAAAAAATTAGTATCATGAAACCAAGACCAATGAATTAAGTAAATGATTCTTATTTAGCATTATTAACTTGCATGTATTTTTGTTGATGCTGATACTTCATAAACACTATAAAACATGTTTTATATGGTAAATTTGGAGTATATTAAAAATTCTAATTTTTATGGCTTATGAAACACTCAATTCTCATGTTAGTATCTTGAAACCTTGACCACTAGAAAGAGAAATTGGATCTGATTTAGCATTAATTACTTTCATACATTACATTAAGCCAATGTTTCATAAACTCTATAAAACATGTTTTTATATGGTAAATTTGGCGTATTTTACAAATTCATTTTTTAATTGCTTATAAAATACTCAATTCTCATGTTAGTATCTTGAAACCTTGACCACTAGAAAGAGAAATGGATCTGATTTAGCATTAATTACATTCATTACATTACATTTAAGCCAATATTTCATAAACTCTCTATAAAACATGTTTTATATGGTAAATTTGACGTATTTTACAAATTCAAATTTTTTATGGCTTATGAAACACTCAATTCTCATGTTAGTATCTTGAAACCTTGACCACTAGAAAGAGAATATGTTTCTTATTTAGCATTAATTACTTTCATACATTACATTTAAGCCAATACTTCATAAACACTATAAAACATGTTTTTATATGGTAAATTTGGAGTATATTAAAAATTCAAATTTTTTATGGCTTATGAAACACTCAATTCTCATGTTAGTATCTTGAAACCTTGACCACTAGAAAGAGATATTGGATCTGATTTAGCATTAATTACTTTCATACATTACATTTAAGCCAATGTTTCATAAACTCTATAAAACATGTTTTTATATGGTAAATTGGCGTATTTTACAAATTCATTTTTTTAATTGCTTATAAAATACTCAATTCTCATGTTAGTATCTTGAAACCTTCACCACTAGAAATAGAATATGTTTCTTATTAAGCATTAATTACTTTCATACATTACATTTAAGCCAATACTTCATAAACACTATAAAACATGTTTTTATATGGTAAATTTGGAGTATATTAAAAATTCAAATTTTTATGGCTTATGAAACACTCAATTCTCATGTTAGTATCTTGAAACCTTGACCACTAGAAAGAGAAATTGGATCTGATTTAGCATTAATTACTTTCATACATTACATTTAAGCCAATGTTTCATAAACTCTATAAAACATGTTTTTATATGGTAAATTTGCGTATTTTACAAATTCAATTTTTTACTGGCTTATGAAAACACTATCAATTCTCATGGTTAGTATCTTGAAACCTTCACCACTAGAAATAGAATATGTTCTGATTAGCATAATTACTTGTCATACATTACATTTAAGCCAAATGTTTCATAAACCTCTATAAAACATGTTTTTATATGGTAAATGTGACGTATTTTACAAATTCATTTTTTTAATGCTTATAAAATACTCAATTCTCATGTTAGTATCTTGAAACCTTGACCACTAGAAAGAGAATATGTTTCTTATTTAGCATTAATTACTTTCATACATTACATTTAAGCCAATACTTCATAAACACTATAAAACATGTTTTTATATGGTAAATTGGAGTATATTAAAAATTCAAATTTTTTATGGCTTATGAAACACTCAATTCTCATGTTAGTATCTTGAAACCTTGACCACTAGAAAGAGAAATTGGATCTGATTTAGCATTAATTACTCTCATACATTACATTTAAGCCAATGTTCATAAACTCTATAAAACATGTTTTTATATGGTAGATTTGGCGTATTTTACAAATTCATTTTTTTAATTGCTTATAAAATATTCAATTCTCATGTTAGTATCTTGAAACCTTCACCACTAGAAATAGAATATGTTTCTTATTTAGCATTAATTACTTTCATACATTTCATTTAAGCCAATACTTCATAAACACTATAAAACATGTTTTTATATGGTAAATTTGGCGTATTTTACAAATTCATTTTTTAATTGCTTATAAAATACTCAATTCTCATGTTAGTATCTTGAAACCTTCACCACTAGAAAGAGAATATGTTTCTTATTTAGCATTAATTACTTTCATACATTACATTTAAGCCAATACTTCATAAACACTATAAAACATGTTTTTATATGGTAAATTTGGAGTATATTAAAAATTCAAATTTTTTATGGCTTATGAAACACTCAATTCTCAATTAATTGACATGAAACCAACACCATTAAATTATGTAAATGATTCTTATTCAACTTTATTAACTTCCATGTAATTCATTGATGCTTATACTTCATAAACACTATATACATGCTTTTAAATGACAATTTTGACTCGTGTTATAAATTCATATTTTAAACTGCTTATGAAACACTCATTTCTCAATTAATTCTCCACCAATCTTACAAATTTAACTGACTACATTTTTTCAGATTGCAGTGCAGCAGTTCACCCAAGGCTTGCTGAGACAGAAATTTGCATTCATACCACTTTGGGAAAGTATCAACATCTTATTTTGAAAATAAACTAGAAGATACTGATAATAATATTGGATTTCTGCAATGTGTGTGTAATGGTTATTGAATATAATTGATAATAAATTAATAGTTGTGAAACAATTGTTATTTGTTATATATATGAATAAAAGATTAGTAAACACTTTTAGCTTGTAATTTTATTCTTCTTATTTACCTATGCCTATAAAAATCTTTTATTTTAGACTATACATAAATGATAATTTTGATAAAAATTACAAATTCACATTTTTAACTGTTTATAGAAGAATTAATCATTAAGTCGATATTAACACCAACAGAGGGCGGGAGGTTCCCCATACCTTGGTCGACGGCTGACCTGGCACAGGAAGAATCTAGTTGGTTGTGTGCCGTTCACGTTCCACTGGTCTCCGGAGTGGGCCGGTATATTTATTAGGCTTTTGACGAATATCTTGTACATTTACGAAAGAATTTTTATAATATCAACGAATTGTTCATATTTTACGCCCGAAGTTAACACAAGTCAGTGTCCTGATCCTCGACCAATGCATTAAGAAATGATTTAAATTTATCATCAAATTCATATGGAAATGGGGTATTTTTCAGTTATTGTACAAGTGTATTCTTTTTTTTAAAAGTACAAAACCATTCTGTTAATTTGTACAATCTTTTATGGCTTATCATAATTATTATTTTGTTATCATCTGTTTATGCTTAAATTTCGTATCTTTTTACAGTTTTACATTCGTACTTGTGTTAAAGTTTACAACTGTAAATAGTTTTCAATTATTTTGTATTAAAAATGAAGGTTGTCTGTTAGTTTTTGTTTTGATTGTTTCAATTTCTAAATTATCCAGTGTTGTCCACGCACTAGTTGTTATAGAATTATTTTCGTTTTCCTTATGGTGTGTAGTAGTGACAATTGGATTAAGAAATGATTCTTTTTTAGCATTATTAACTTCCATGTAATTCATGATGCTGATACTTCATAAACACTTATAAACATGCTTTTAAATGACAATTTTGACTAGTGTTATAAATTAATATTTTAAACTGCTTATGAAACACTCAATTCTCAATTAATCTCCACTTATTTTACATATTTAACTGACTACATTTTTTTCAGATTGCAGTGCAGCAGTTCATTCAAGGCTTGCTGAGACAGGAATTTGCAATCATACCACTTTGGGAAGTATCAACATCTTATTTTGAAAATAAACTAGAAGATATTGATAATAATATTGGATTTTATGCAATGTGTGTGTAATGGTTATTGAATATAATTGATAGCAAATTAATACTAGTGAAACAAAAAATTAGTATCATGAAACCAAGACCAATGAATTAAGTAAATGATTCTTATTTAGCATTATTAAGCTTGCATGTATTTTTGTTGATGCTGATACTTCATAAACACTATAAAACATGTTTTTATATGGTAAATTTGGAGTATATTAAAAATTCTAATTTTTATGGCTTATGAAACACTCAATTCTCATGTTAGTATCTTGAAACCTTGACCACTAGAAAGAGAAATTGGATCTGATTTAGCATTAATTACTTTCATACATTACAATAAGGCCAATGTTTCATAAACTCTATAAAACATGTTTTTATATGTAAATTTGGCGTATTTTACTAAATTCATTTTTTTAATTGCTTATAAAATACTCAATTCTCATGTTAGTATCTTGAAACCTTGACCACTAGAAAGAGAAATGGATCTGATTTAGCATTAATTACTTTCATACATTACATTTAAGCCAATACTTCATAAACACTATAAAACATGTTTTTATATGGTAAATTTGACGTATTTTACAAATTCAAATTTTTTATGGCTTATGAAACACTCAATTCTCATGTTAGTATCTTGAAACCTTGACCACTAGAAAGAGAATATGTTTCTTATTTAGCATTAATTACTTTCATACATTACATTTAAGCCAATACTTCATAAACACTATAAAACATGTTTTTATATGGTAAATTGGAGTATTTTACAAATTCAAATTTTTTATGCTTATGAAACACTCAATTCTCATGTTAGTATCTTGAAACCTTGACCACTAGAAAGAGAAATTGGATCTGATTTAGCATTAATTACTTTCATACATTACATTTAAGCCAATTTTCATAAACCTATAAAACATGTTTTTATATGGTAAATTTGGCGTATTTTACAAATTCATTTTTTTAATTGCTTATAAAATACTCAATTCTCATGTTAGTATCTTGAAACCTTCACCACTAGAAATAGAATATGTTTCTTATTTAGCATTAATTACTTTCATACATTACATTTAAGCCAATACTTCATAAACACTATAAAACATGTTTTTATATGGTAAATTTGGAGTATATTAAAAATTCAAATTTTTTATGGCTTATGAAACACTCAATTCTCATGTTAGTATCTTGAAACCTTGACCACTAGAAAGAGAAATGGATCTGATTTAGCATTAATTACTTTCATACATTACATTTAAGCCAATGTTTCATAAACTCTATAAAACATGTTTTTATATGGTAAATTTGGCGTATTTTACAAATTCATTTTTTTAATTGCTTATAAAATACTCAATTCTCATGTTAGTATCTTGAAACCTTGACCACTAGAAAGAGAAATTGGTTCTTATTTAGCATTAATTACTTTCATACATTACATTTAAGCCAATGTTTCATAAACTCTATAAAACTGTTTTTATATGGTAATATTGGCGTATTTTACAAATTCAATTTTTTTAATTGCTTATAAAACTACTCAATTCTCATGTTAGTATCTTGAAACCTTGACCACTAGAAAGAGAAATTGGATCTGATTTAGCATTAATTACTTTCATACATTACATTTAAGCCAACTGTTCATAAACTCTATAAAACATGTTTTTATATGGTAAATTTGACGTATTTTACAAATTCATTTTTTTAATTGCTTATAAAATACTCAATTCTCATGTTAGTATCTTGAAACCTTCACCACTAGAAAGAGAATATGTTTCTTATTTAAGCATGTAATTACTTTCATACATTACATTTAAGCTAATACTTCATAAACACTATAAAACATGTTTTTATATGGTAAATTTAGAAGTATATTTACAAATTCAAATTTTTTTATGACTTATGAAACACTCAATTCTCATG
Organism: Rhopalosiphum maidis; assembly: GCF_003676215.2. NCBI lineage: Eukaryota > Metazoa > Arthropoda > Insecta > Hemiptera > Aphididae > Rhopalosiphum > Rhopalosiphum maidis. The sequence goes on along the minus strand of NC_040878.1, from coordinate 93,282,013 downwards.
TTAGTATCTTGAAACCTTGACCACTAGAAAGAGAAATTGGATTTGATTTAGCATATATTACTTTCATACATTACATTTAAGGCCAATGTTTCATAAACTCTATAAAACATGTTTTTATATGGTAAATTTGACGTATTTTACAAATTCATTTTTTTAATTGCTTATTACAAATACTCAACTTCTCATGTTAGTATCTTGAAACCCTTGCACCACTAGAAAGAGAATATGTTTCTTATTTAGCATTAATACTTTCATACATTTCATTTAAGCCAATACTTCATAAACACTATAAAACATGTTTTTATATGGTAAATTTGGAGTATATTAAAAATTCAAATTTTTTTATGACTTATGAAACACTCAATTATCATGTTAGTATCTGATAACCTTGACCACTAGAAAGAGAAATTGGATCTGATTTTAGCATTAATTACTTTCATACATTACATTTAAGCCAATGTTTCATAAACTCTATAAAACATGTTTTTATATGGTAAATTTGGACGTATTTTACAAATTCATTTTTTTAATTGCTTATAAAATACTCAATTCTCATGTTAGTATCTTGAAACCTTGACCACTAGAAAGAGAAATTGGATCTGATTTAGCATTAATTACTTTCATACATTACATTTAAGCCAATGTTTCATAAACTCTATAAAACATGTTTTTATATGGTAAATTTGACGTATTTTACAAATTCATTTTTTTAATTGCTTATAAATACTCAATTCTCATGTTAGTATCTTGAAACCTTGACCACTAGAAAGAGAATATGTTTCTTATTTAGCATTTATTACTTTCATACATTACATTTAAGCTAATACTTCATAAACTATAAAACATGTTTTTATATGGTAAATTTGGAGTATATTAAAAATTCAAATTTTTTATGGCTTATGAAACACTCAATTCTCATGTTAGTATCTTGAAACCTTGACCACTAGAAAGAGAAATTGGATCTGATTTAGCATTAATTACTTTCATACATTACATTTAAGCCAATGTTTCATAAACTCTATAAAACATGTTTTTATATGGTAATTTGGCGTATCTTTACAAATTCATTTTTTTAATTCTTATAAAAATAACTCAATTCTCATGTCTAGTATCTTGAAACCTTCACCACTAGAAACTAGAATAGGTATTTCTATTAAGCATTAATTACTTTCATACATGTAACATTTAAGCAAATACGTCATAAACACTATAAAACATGTTTTTTATATGGTAAATTTGACGTATATTACACATTCAAATTTTTTATGGCTTATGAAACACTCAAATTCTCATGTTAGTATCTTGAAACCTTGACCAACTAGAAAGAGATATTGGATCTGATTTAGAATTAATTACTTTCATACATTAAATTTAAGCCAATGTCTTCATAAACTCTATAAAACATGTTTTTATATGGTAAATTGGCGTATTTTACAAATTCATTTTTTTAATTGCTTATAAAATATCTCAATTCTCATGTTAGTATCTGGAAACCTTCACCACTAGAAATAGAATATGTTTCCTTATTAGCATTAATTACTTTCATACATTACATTTAAGCCAATACTTCATAACACTATAAACATGTTTTTATATGGTAAAGGTTGGAGTATATTAAAATTCCAATTTTGTATCGGCTTATCGAAACACTAATTCTCATATTAGTATCTTTGAAACCTTGACCACTAGAAAGAGAGAAATTGGATCTGATTTAGCATTAATACTTTCATACATTTACATTTGAAGCCAATGTTTTCATAAACTCTATAAAACATGTTTTATATGGTAAATTTGCGTATTTTACAATTCATTTTTTTAATTGCGTATAAAATACTCAATTCTCATGTTAGTATCTGAAACCTTGACCACGAGAAAGAGAATATGGTATCTTATTTAGCATTAATTAACTTCATACATTTCATTTAGCCAATACTTTCATAAACACTATAAAACATGTTTTTATATGGTAAATTTGGCGTATTTTACAAATTCATTTTTTTAATTGCTTATAAACTACTCAATTCTCATGTTAGTATCTTGAAACTTGACCACTAGAAGAGAATATGTGTCTGATTTAGCATTAATTACTTTCATACATTACATTTAAGCTAATACTTCATAAACACTATAAACATGTTTTTATATGGTAAATTTGAGTATATTAAAAATTCAAATTTTTTATGGCTTATGAAACACTCAATTCTCATGTTAGTATCTTGAAACCTTGACCACTAGAAAGAGAATTGGAATCTGATTTAGCATTAATTACTTTCATACATTACATTTAAGCCAATGTTTCATAAACTCTATAAAACATGTTTTTATATGGTAAATTTGGCGTATTTTACAAATTCATTTTTTTAATTGCTTATAAAATACTCAATTCTCATGTTAGTATCTTGAAACCTTCACCACTAGAAATAGAATATGTTTCTTATTAAGCATTAATTACTTTCATACATTACATTTAAGCCAATACTTCATAAACACTATAAAACATGTTTTTATATGGTAAATTTGAGTATTTAAAAATTCAAATTTTTATGGCTTATGAAACACTCAATTCTCATGTTAGTATCTTGAAACCTTGACCACTAGAAGAGATAATTGGATCTGATTTAGCATTAATTACTTTCATACATTACATTTAAGCCAATGTTTCATAAACTCTATAAAACATGTTTTTATATGGTAAATTTGGCGTATTTTACAAATTCATTTTTTTAATTGCTTATAAAATACTCAATTCTCATGTTAGTATCTTGAAACCTTCACCACTAGAAATAGAATATGTTTCTTATTTAGCATAATTACTTTCATACATTACATTTAAGCCAATACTTCATAAACACTATAAAACATGTTTTATATGGTAAATTTGAGTATATTAAAAATTCAATTTTTTATGGCTTATGAAACACTCAATTCTCATGTTAGTATCTTGAAACCTTGACCACTAGAAAGAGAAATTGGATCTGATTTAGCATTAATTACTTTCATACATTACATTTAAGCCAATGTTTCATAAACTCTATAAAACATGTTTTATATGGTAAATTTGGCGTATTTACAAATTCAATTTTTTTAATGGCTTATAAAATACTCAATTCTCATGTTAGTATCTGAAACCTTGACCACTAGAAAGAGAATATGGGTTCTTATTTAGCATTAATTACTTTCATACATTTACATTTAAGCCAATACTTCATAAACACTATAAAACATGTTTTTATATGGTAAATTGGCGTATTTTACAATTCATTTTTTAATTGCTTATAAAATACTCAATTCTCATGTTAGTATCTTGAAACCTTCACCACTAGAAATAGAATATGTTTCTTATTAGCATTAATTACTTTCATACATTACATTTAAGCTAATACTTCATAAACACTATAAACCATGTTTTATATGGTAAATTTGGAGTATATTAAAAATTCAAATTTTTTATGGCTTATGAAACACTCAATTCTCATGTTAGTATCTTGAACTCTTGACCACTAGAAAGAGAAATTGGATCTGATTTAGCATTAAGTACTTTCATACATTACATTTAAGCCAATGTTTCATAAACTCTATAAAACATGTTTTTATATGGTAAATTTGGCGTATTTTACAAATTCATTTTTTTAATTGCTTATAAAATACTCAATTCTCATGTTAGTATCTTGAAACCTTCACCACTAGAAATAGAATATGTTTCTTATTAAGCATTAATTACTTTCATACATTACATTTAAGCCAATACTTCATAAACACTATAAAACATGTTTTTATATGGTAAATTTAGAGTTTATTAAAAATTCAAATTATGGCTTATGAAACACTCAATTCTCATGTTAGTATCTTGAAACCTTGACCACTAGAAAGAGAAATTGGATCTGATTTAGCATTAATTACTTTCATACATTACATTTAAGCCAATGTTTCATAAACTCTATAAAACATGTTTTTATATGGTAAATTTGGCGTATTTTACAAATTCATTTTTTTAATTGCTTATAAAATACTCAATTCTCATGTTAGTATCTTGAAACCTTCACCACTAGAAATAGAATATGTTTCTTATTAAGCATTAATTACTTTATACATTACATTTAAGCCAATCTTCATAAACACTATAAAACATGTTTTTATATGGTAATTTGGAGTATATTAAAAATTCAAATTTTTTAATGGCTATGAAACACTCAATTCTCATGTTAGTATCTTAGAAACCTTGACCACTAGAAAGAGAATTGATCTGATTAGCATTAATTACTTTCATCCATTACATTTAAGCCAATGTTTCATAACTCTATAAAACATGTTTTTATATGGTAAATTTGACGTATTTTACAAATTCATTTTTTTAATTGCTTATAAATACTCAATTCTCATGTTAGGTATCTTGAAACCTTCACCACTAGAAATAGAATATGTTTCTTATTTAGCATTAATTACTTTCATACATTTACATTTAAGCCAATACTTCATAAACACTATAAAACATGTTTTTATATGGTAAATTTGGAGTATATTAAAAATTCAAATTTTTTTATGGCTTATGAAACACTCAATTCTCATGTTAGTATCTTGAAACCTTGACCACTAGAAAGAGATATTGGATCTGATTTAGCATTAATTACTTTCATACATTACATTTAAGCCAATGTTTCATAAACTCTATAAAACATGTTTTATATGGTAACTTTGGCGTATTTTACAAATTCATTTTTTTTAATTGCTTATAAAATACTCAATTCTCATGTTAGTACCTTGAAACCTTGACCACTAGAAGAGAATATGTTTCTATTTAGCATAATTACTTTCATACATTACATTTAAGCCAAGCTTTCATAAACACTATAAAACATGTTTTTATATGGTAAATTTGGAGTATATTAAAAATTCAAATTTTTTATGGCTTATGAAACACTCAATTCTCAATTAATTGACATGAAACCAACACCATTAATTATGTAAATGATTCTTATTTAACTTATTAACTTCCATGTAATTCATTGATGCTATACTTCATAAACACTATATACTGCTTTTTTAAATGACAATTTGACTCGTGTTATAAATTCATATTTTAAACTGCTTATGAAACACTCATTCTCAATTAATTCTCCACCAATCTTACAAATTTAACTGACTACATTTTTTCAGATTGCAGTGCAGCAGTTCACCCAAGGCTTGCTGAGACCGAATTTGCAGTCATACCACTTTGGGGAAAGTATCAACATCTTATTTTGAAAAAAACTAGAAGATACTGATAAAATATTGGATTTCTGCATGTGTGTTTGTAATGGTTATTGAATATAATTGATAATAAATTAATAGTTGTGAAACAATTGTATTTGTTATATATAATAAAAGATTAGTAAACACTTTAGCTTGTAATTTTATTCTTCTTATTTACCTATGCTATAAAAATCTTTATTTAGACTATACATAAATGATAATTTTGAAAAAATTACAAATTCACATTTTCAACTGTTTATAGAAGAATTATCATTAAGTCGATATTAACACCAACAGAGGGCGGGAGGTTCCCCATACCTTGGTCGACGGCTGACCTGCCACAGGAAGAATTAGTTGGTTGTGTGCCGTTCACCGTTCCACTGCTCTCCGGAGTGGGGCGGTATATTTATTAGGCTTTTGACCGAATATCTTGTACATTTACGAAAGAATATTTAAATATCAACGAATGTTCATATTTTACGCCCGAAGTTAAACACAAGTCAGTGTCCTGATCCTCGACCAATGCATTAAGAAAATGATTTAAATTTATCATCAAATTCATATGGAAAAGGGTATTTTTCAGTTATTGTACAAGTGTATTCTTTTTTTTAAAAGTACAAAACATTCTGTTAATTTGTTACAATCTATGGCTTATCATAATTATTATTGTTATCATCTGTTTATGCTAATTTCGTATCTTTTTTTACAGTTTTACATTCAACTTGTGGTTAAAGTTTCAACCTGTAAATAGTTTTCAATTATTTTGTATTTAAAAATGAAGGTTGTCTGTTAGTTTTGTTTTGATTGTTTCAATTCTAAAATTATCCAGTGTTGTC